>NW_022436977.1:2976159-3044043 GCF_009761245.1 Sapajus apella | reverse complement strand
TGTGTGTGTGTGTGTGTGTGTGTGTGTGTGTGTGTGTGTGTGTGTGTAGTTTGTTTGTTTTGAGACAGGGTCTCGCTTTGTCACCTGGGCTGGAGTGTGGTGGGAAGAATGCTGCTCACTGTAGCCTCCACCTCTTGGGCTCAAGTGATCCTCTTGCCTCAGCCTCCTGCGTAGCTGAGTACTAGGTTCTGTGTGCTACTATGCCTAGCTAATTTACTTTGTAGAGATGAGGTCTTGCAATATTGCCCAGGCTGATCTCGAACTCCTGGGCTCAAGCTGTTCTTCTACCTCAGCCTCCTAAAATGTTGGGATTATAGGCATGAGCCATCAAACCTGGCCTGTGTGTGTGTGTGTGTGTGTGTGTGTGTGTGTGTGTGTGTGTGTATTTTTTAGCTCAAATGTTGCTTCTCCATTTTTGTTCTTTTAATGTATGGTCTGAGGATACCTGCCTTTACAATTTTCTGGAGTTTTCTTTTTTTTTTCTTTTTTCTTTTTTGTAGAGATGAGGTCTTGCTATGTTGCCCAGCCTGGTCTTAAACTCCTGGCCTCAAGTGATTCTCTTACCTTGGCATTTCAAAATGCTTTAGTGGATTATAGGTGTGAGCCACTGTGCCTGACCTGCCTGGTTCTTGCTAAATTTGAAGATTCCTGGGCCCTACTGCAGACGCAGAGCAGAGTCCAGGAGAGGACCAGGGCACACTGATATGATTCTGAGGGCATGTGCACCACAGCCCCACTTCTAGCCCCTGGAGTCCGTAGACTTCCCCATATGTCTGGGGCATAGTGTGAGGGGCTAGTTGTGGCATTCTGGCCAGGTCAGGGTTAGGTGGGCAAGTAAGGGCTGCCAAGGAGAATCTGGATTCTTAAGAGGAATTGGCTGGGCTAGGAGTGGTGGCTCACACCTGTAATCCCAGTGCTTTGGGAGGCCGAGGCGGGCGGATCACAAGGTCAGGAGATCGAGAGCATCCTGGCTAACATGGTGAAACCTCGTCTTTACTAAAAATACAAAAAACTAGCCGGATGTGGTGGTGTGCTCCTGTAATCCCAGCTACTCTGGAGGCTGAGATCGGAGAATTGCTTAAACCTGGGAGGTGGAGGTTGCAGTGAGCTGAGATCCTACCACTGCATTCCAGCCTGGGTGACAGAGTGAGACTCAATCTCCCAAAAAAAAAAAAAAAAAAAAAGCAGTTGGCTCCATGATTACCTGGCCAGGGACTGACCAGGACTGTGGTGAGGGAGCCTTTGCTACTGTCCTCAACTAGTCTTTGGGCCTTGCAGAGGTCCATGGGCTTCACAAATGCTTTCTGCCCTTGACTCTGATTTATCTTTTGATGGTACGTGTCGTAGCCATGGTTAGAGTGCCCCAAATCTTGTTTTATGTCAAATACCCTCCAAGGCAGATGACCTGCAGTTTTAAATCATACACTTATGTGATGTGATGCCTGCTTTGGGGTCTCCAGAGTCAGAGGGGGTGCATGTGTGTGTACATGTTGATATTTTTGGGCAAAGGCTTATTCCAACTGCAGAGACCATGTATCCTCCAGCCCTGAGGCCTCCCTTGTGCCTGTGGGGATTAGCTTCATCACCTCCTGGCTTCTGGTTTTAGATTGTGTCTTAGAGCTGAGCATGGGGTGATGCCAAGGCCCTTAGGATGCACCAAGGATGAAAGAACAGTGGGGTTGTGAGGGTGCTTCTGTGGGGAGCCCCAAAGCCCAGACAAATGCGAGCCAGACAGGAGCCAGGTGGGCTTGCAAGATGTGCCCCCAAGCTGCAGACCTGCTCCTCCCTCTGCCCTGGCCTTCCTTGTGTTTCATTTGTATTCTGCTGCTGATCTGATTTCCTTTTGCATTGTGTAAGGTTCTTAGTAGATACCTATTCCATGAAATTAGGGATGAATTAGACTTGAGAGAGAAAGACCTGGCTAAACTGGAAATGAAAAGGAAATTGACAGTTTAAAAAACACATTGTGGTAAAAAAGAAGCGTAACATAAAATGTACGACTTTAACCATTTTAAGTGTATAGTGGAGTGGCATTAAGTACATTCGCATTGTTGGGCAGCATCCCCACCATCCATCTCCAGAGCATTTTCATCTTGTAAAACTGAAACTGTGCCAGTTACTGTTCGTCCTCCTTCCCTCCAGCCCTTGGCAACCTTTGTGATTTTGACTATTCTAGGTACCTCAATCAGTGGAATCATATAGTATTAGTTTTTTTTTTTTTAAGTTTACATTTTTCTGTGTTGATATTTTAAGTAAACCCAGTAAGTTAAGAAGCGGGGAAGGGACTTGACTTGCCTCTCCTTTGGAGGCGATCCTCCTCCTCCCTCCTGCCTGTCCTTGTTGCCCAGAGTGGTGGGCAAGTGTGCTGCTAATCCTCTGTGTAGAATGGGTTGACAGCTGGGGGCTCTCGAAGTTTGCTTCCAGCTGTTCTTGGGTTTAGTGTTTTCTTTGGAATGAAGGTGAAGCAGGGTTGCCAGATAAAATATAGGCTGCCCAGCTGAATTAAATCTCACATAAACAGTCTATCACTTTTAGTATAAGTATCTTCCAGAGATTGCATGGGAAATACTTATACTGCAGAATTATCTTTGGTTTACCTGAAATTCACGTTAAACTAGATTTCCTGCAATTTTGCTTGCTAAATCTGGGTAATCCAATGGTGAACATAAAATAAAGCCACTCACTGGTAAAAGGCCACGCGTTTGGCTAGAGAGATCTTGGGAGATGAGCAGATTTGATGGTGCAGAGAAAGAGATGATTTGGCATTGTCAACCTGTTTTTTTGGTGGAATGTTAACTTGGATCCTAAAAGTAGGATTGGAAGCTAGCTGCGTAGACTCCTGTCATTTGTGTCTTCAGAGAAACAAGCAGCTAGTACTGGCTGATGAGAATATGATCTTCACATGGGAGGTGCCAAAGGTGTGCTCTAATACAAGGCCCTTTCTTCCCGTGCAGGTGCTGGGCTACCTGACTGCTAGCAGGGACTGGAGGGCAGTTCTTGAAGAGTCACCCAGAGCCAGCTGCTTATCTGCCCCTGGCCATGGTTTATGTTGTTGACTGATTGCAGCAGCTGCTGAGAGGTGGTTTTATGTCGTGTGAGTAACTGAAACTTGACTCTAAGTTTCCTTCTTGTCCCTTCCTGTTTAATGAACAGTCAACTGTCCTCGAATATATTTTTCGGTGGTACTTCGATTCATCCCTCGTGTGAGAATTCACCAAAAGTGCATCTACACTGAGTAAGTCATGCCAGCATTGAATCCCACTCTGTGTTTCCTGTATGACTGTTTTTCACTTGCCTCCTCCCTGTTGGATCTAGACTCCTGTGGCTGGTTTGCATTCTCCTCGGTGTTTTCAAGGACATAAAATGATAGTTCTCAGGTTTTGCAAACACTGTGAGCCCTTCCTGCAGCTGCTGGTGGGTTGGTCGGTAAAATCAGTTTTGCTGTGCTTGTCCACAGGCCAGGCCTACCCCCAGGTGCCGGTGGCTGACCCCCTGGCTGCCCGTTCGGAAATCCGAGTGGCTGGCTGCTACAAGGGCCTCTGTGGCTTAGAGGAGACAGACACATGCCATGCTGCCTTCAGAGCAGTGGTAGACATGCTTTATTTTGGGGTTTTGAAGCCCTAGCATTTAGTGGCTCATTTTGGCCGTTTTCTTCCCCTAAGGGACTCGATATTGAATGACTCAACTCTGATTGTTGTCCGGATATTTCTTTTCCACTGATGTCAGTTTATAGAGCAGCCCTCAAGCAAATGTTTGTGTGGGAAGGAGTCAGAAAGGGAAGGAAGAGGCCAGGGGGCACTTTGGAACCCCAAGAATGGGCTTCAACTGCTGCCCCCCACACCAGGGAGGCCAAGCCCTGACTTTTTTTTTTTTTTAAGACGGAGTTTCGCTCTTGTTGCCCAGGCTGGAGTGCAATGGTGCGATCTTGGCTCACCGCAACCTCCGCCTCCTGGGTTCAGGCAATTCTCCTGCCTCAGCCTCCTGAGTCGCTGGGATTACAGGCATGCGCCACCATGCCCAGCTGATTTTTTTGTATTTTTAGTAGAGACCGGGTTTCACCATGTTGACCAGGATGGTCTCGATCTCTTGACCTCGTGATCCACCCGCCTCGGCCTCCCAAAGTGCTGGGATTACAGGTGTGAGCCACCGCGTCTGGCCCAGCCCTGACTTTTTAATGCCCGGTGCTTTTACTTCCAGACTCACTGGAGGGGTCTGGTTGAAGCTGGAATGAATGGCACCTGAGGGCTGGCTCCTGCGGCATGCCTTCTGGTTCTCTGACTGGGCTCTCTGTGAGGACTTTGGGATGCCAGGTGGGGGCACCTTCATGGCATATGGGATTATTTTTAGGTCTGGTCATTAGGGGTGGGTTGTCTGACAGATGCCTTAGAGCAAATCTTTCAAGAAGTGGAGTGTAGCAGCAGTCCCTGTGCCCCATCACTTCCATGAATCTCCCTCCGGCTCATCTTTTAGGACTTCAGCTTGACACGGGTTGAGGGAGAAGGTGAGGGCATGGGCAAGAGGGAGGGTTTAGTTTTGAGCAGATAGGTCTGGCTCCTTAGTTGGCCTTAGACCCTGGAAAACTGGCTTCTTTCATTCAGCCCCTTAGAGGAGTGGCCCAGAGTAGGCCTAGCAAGGACTGAACTCCTTGGCATGGTTTCCAGAGCATTCTTCCCAAGACCCTGCCTTCTGCTGACCCTGTGACATCAGGGCAGGGTGGGGAGAAGAGACAGACACTATCATCCCCCAATCCCAAGTCCCTCCACACAGCCCATTCCTCACTTTTTCTCCCCACTGTGGGTGCTGACAGAATCAAACTTGTGAAACATAGTACACAGGGGTTTTGTGGTGGACAGTTACGTCTGTTACTAAGTACGAGGAATTTGAGCAAAGGAGGGAGAAAAATAAATAGCTTTTTAAGGAGAACCATCATATTCAATGGACTCCTCTTTTTTGAGGGTCTGTCATGGGCAAAAGGTTGTGGTGACTTCTGAGAGTGATACAGAGGCAGTGAGCCCCTGACTCTGCCTGCGGGACTGCATAGGTAGATGGGGAAACAAAACCCCTGCAGTTTCCAGGTCAGAAGAGAGGTACACGATGGAGGGGACTTGAGGGGCAGCTCGGGAAGGGGTTCCTGGAGGTGCACGTCAGCCATGCCTGCAGCAATCTGCAGAATGTCAAAAAGCCGGTGGGAGAGAGTGTTCTGGATGGGAGAGACTGAGTGAACCAAGACAAAAAGATGGGACCGCACAGTGGGACAAAGTCAGATAGCACAGGGGTTGTTAAAAGACTGGGGCTCTGCACTGTATGGGGAGTGATGTTTTTGTTTGTTTTTTAAGCCACTGGCCTAGTGTCAGCTGTGAGCTGTCTGTTGTCTTTTAGAAAGGGTAACCTATACCTTGTTCCTGCTCACTGACTTCTGCGGTTACCACCATGCCATAGCGCCATTCTGGAAGGCCTCCAGCAACCCTTTGGTGGCCAAATCTCACAGTTTGTTGCCAGGTGCCCTGCTCGGGGCTGCCCATCATGGGTCACTGCTTATCATCCTCTGACACCCTCTCTCTCCCTTTTGCCTCTGGGACTCCATATGCCTTGATGGGCCCTTTTCCAATCCTCCTCTGCTATCTCTCCTGACACGGACACACACCTCCCCTCCCCAACGTCCTGTCCTCAGAGCCATTACCCCTCCTCCGCCACCACCACCTGTTCTCTGTGTCTGAGCTTTACCTCTTGGCCAGGTTCAGGGCGTCTGGCTGACACTTTGTTTTTGCAGAACAGTGCAGCCGGCCCTGCTCCTGGGGTTTACGGGTCTGTGGTTGTGAACCACAGAAACACAAAGAACTGAAATTCATTCCACAGACATCTATTAAGAACCTACTGGGTGACAGAGTACGACTTTGTCTCTAAAAAAAGGAAGAATCTTACTGAATCAAGCCCCCAGAGAGACAAGTGACAAGTGACAGCCCTGGGTCATTCGGTGGGTACCTGCTGCTTCTCCAGCCTTCCCTTTCCAAGGGCCTCTTCACTGGAAAGCTCCGAGTCAGATCTAAATCTCCAAGAAGGCCAAATCCTTTTTGTCCTTTTCTATAACATCAAACTTCTCATCTCTTAGCCTCCTGCTTCCTAGCAATTTGACCAAAGGTGAAAAGCGTTTCTTCAGCTCCTTGGAGCTGCAGTAGTAGCAGCTGCAGCCTTGGCCACGTGGAAGGTGGAGGTGCGCTTGTGTGAGTGAGTCCTCCCTCTGTTTACAGTGCAGGGCCGGAGCTGAGGCGTTTGTGTTCCCTGGGTATGTGTCTTGTGCAGGTGACTGTGAATTTGACACCCCTGTCACATAGCCAGTGCCTGAAAACCCTGAAACGATTTTTGGTATTCATAATTCACATTGGGTAGGCTTAGGTAGTATTTATAGCACTCCCAAGACAAGTTATTGCCAAAGGAGGTAGTGACACTTATCAGGCCTGTGTAGGAGACAGAGCTGAGTAGACTCTTTCTCTGGCTAGTTTTAGATTCCCAGTTTTGGGGTTGGGAATGAGGGCTTGTCACATAGCTAGTATGCTTTCAGAGGCTCTGATCTCCCTGAGACTATAAGTATAAAGGTTCTGTGGCCAGTTCTGTTCCTTGGGGCTTACTGTTCATACATTGTCTCACTGCACAGCTTCTCCCTGGTTCTGTCTGCTTTTGCTGCCTTGTGGCAGAAAAGGGGGGGTTCAGGGCTCCTTGACATTCTGACATTAGGTCACCAAGCTGTGGGATGGGGATTCAGGGTGGGGGAGGATTTGACAGTAGGGTACCATGCCTCACAAGCTGCTGTTTACAACATGTGAATGCTTGGTGTACTGTTTAGTTTGCCCGTGGCCCTGTCTACCCTTGGTCAAGGGGAATCTCCCTGGGGAAGGTATTAGTCAGCTCAGGTTGCTATTGCAAAATGCCATGGACTGGATGGCTTAAGCGATAGAAATAAATTTTTTCACAGTTCTAGAGGCTGGAAGTCTGAGATCAGGGTGCTAGCATGGTTGGGTTCTGATGAGGGCCTTCTTTCTGGCTTACAGGCAGCTGCCTTCTGGCTGTGTCTTCACATGACAGATCGAGGGAGGAAGAACATGCAAGCGTGCATGAACAAGCAGGCTGTCTGGCATCTCTTAACAGGGCACTAACCCCATCTTGAAGGCTCCACCGCTGACCTCGTCTAAACCTAGTTCTCTCCCAAAGACCCTGTCTCCAGCTCCATCCCCCTGGGAGTTAGGGCTTCAGCAGAGGAGTTTTGAGGGGACATGATTGAGGTCATGGCAGGGGTTCTTGGAGGTTTTGGAGCTGCAGATTCTTTGAGGCACAGGCTGGTTACTGCAGAGGAACTGGGCCCTGTCTTCCTTGGGGGTCAGACCTCCAGTAAGCACCTTTTTCAGTGACCCAGGAATAATCTTGTGGGGAGAGAGGGCCAGCATTCTGGTGGCAGGGCAGGGAGCTGGCTGGGTTGTGTTGGCGTTTTCCTTATGTCTAGATGATGAAGCCAGGGCCAGCGGAGGGACTTGACAAAGAGGAGGGGTGCGGGAGGGTGCATAGGAAAAATGCTGCACCTGCATGGGAGCTGGTTGGCAGCGGAGGGAGCCCTGGGGGCTGGAGGGAATGTGAAGTCCCATTTTGCCCATGTCACTGCTTGGCTTCAGGTCCCCTCTCCTGTGTCACCTCCTGCAGTGAGCACCTAGAACGGATTCCTGCGTTGTTTTTCCTTTGTGTCGCTTGTCATGACTCATGTTACCTTGTGTAATTAGCCGTGTTTTGAAAGTTTGGGATGGTTTGGAAGCAACTCTGCCAGAAAACCAGAAAAAAATGCTTTTCAGTTAACAGTGACATGATGGTCAGATCTGATCAATGGTCCCTCATCCATAGTTGTTGGGCCTTGGCATCCCCTTGTTGGGATTCTGAAGTTTTTGTATGAGTCAACAATAGAGCCTTTATTGCTGGTGGCTCTCGGAGCGCCGCCTCTGCCGTGGCGTGGGTATCTCGTTGGTGGGAGCTAGGGCTTATGTAGCGATGGCCAGTGGGGACAAGGCTTACTCTTGTTCCTGGGCCTTTTTCTAGCTTCTTTCCATGTGAAAGGCCAGATGGGGTCACCCCTCCACCCCTGCTGCCTGCTGCCTCTCCCTGATTCCTTGAGATGGGTGTTAGAAATAGCATGTTTGGAATCTCTTTCACATTGGCGACTTGGCATCTTGTGCCTTTCCAGTTGCTCATTGTAAGTTGGGCCTAATGACAGATGGCATATTGATTACTTGTTAATAAAGAGATGTTCCTGGTTGGTCATGTTTTTTCTTTGCCATTCCTGGAGGGTCTCACATAGCTCTAGGAGGGAGAGAGCTATGTGAGAGGCATGAAGGCAGTTTCCAGACCCCAGCTGTGATCTATAGAGCAATATGAGTAATGTTATTTATGCCTTTGACACGGAGGGGTTTACACCTAGATGTAGTATGTATTAATTATTTTGAAGATGTGTGATTAAGAAACATCTTTTTGAGGGAGCAGCCTGGGGAACATGGCCAAACCTCATCTCTATAAAAAACAAAAATGAGCCGGGTGTGGTGGTGCACAGCTATAATCCCAGCTACTCTGGAGGCTGAGGTGGGAGGGTCACCTGAGTCCAGGAGGTCAAGGCTGCAGTGAGCCATGATGGCACCACTGCACTCCAACTTGGGCAGCAGAACGAGACCCTGTCTCAAAAAACATAAAGACAAAAAAAACTCAAGGGCAATGCAGGGCTTGAGTGCGACCCTCCTTGCCTGTCCCGGCTTACTTAATCTGCAGCATTTCTTCCTTTTGGCATTCTTCTCCTATCTCTGCCCTCCTCTTTGGTGGCTAGAAGACCTAAGGAGGGGAGGCCATAGTGGCTAAACCTCTATTTCAGGAATCTTCTGGTTTATGTGGCACTAGCTCTATTTGGAAAGCAGTAGACTCTTTTTTTTTTAAGTAAAATGGAAATGGGTTTGCTCTTTCTAACTCACAGGGCAGATGTATGAATAGGATGACAAAATAAAACTGCACTTTATTTTAAAAGGAAGTGTGTCTTACAAATCAGTAATGATGCCTTTATACTATTCCTCAAGCGCTGAATGTCCCAATAAGGTAAAAATGTATGATAGAGAAAAATGTCCTGGAGTTTGAGTAGGAAGGTGTGCCTGCCTGTGTATGAGTGTGTGAATGAACGTGCACAGGTATGCTAGGCAAGTCAAGTCTGAACTTCTGCTTTTCAGGCTGACAACATCCAACCAATACTTGTCTGAGTCCTTTAGTGCAAAAGAATATGCAAGCCCATTGCTAACTTTGAATTAAGCCTTCGTAGGTGTCCTGGGGCAGGCTTCAGTTTTTTTCTTTTCTCCTCCTGTGATCCTGTTCCAGGGGCTTGTCCTTTGGGTGATAGTTGGCCTGGGGCCACCTAGCTGTCTGAGGTCCTAAGCTTTGGAGTAAGCCAAAGCGATTGCTCCTTAGGTCTTCTAGCCACCAAAGAGGAAGGCAGAGATAGGAGAGGAATGCAAAAAGGAAGAAATGAGTACAGGTAGTTTTTTCCCCCCTGTCTCAGAGAGGATTTTCCCTTTGAATGATCAATTTTCATGAAATAATTTAAAAGGAAGAAATTACTAGAAAGAGGCAGCAGGTGACCCACGATTGTTATTCTCCTCCTCTGGTGTGATCCAGGACCTTAGCTCTGTGGCCTCTGAGCAGAGTTGGAGCTTCAGATGTCTGCCCAGGTGCTGCGTCAGCCTCAGGCAGTGACATTCCTACCACCTGTTTCCATTTAAAGCCACTCATATTTATTGAGACCCATACTTTCTAGGACTGCAAAGGGGGAAGAAGATTGCAGCAGCCAGCCATGTGTCCTGGCAGGTTTCAGCTTCGGAGTACATTTGATGTGTTCACACCTCACCTGAGTAACTAGCCACATGGTCTTGTGTGAAGAGGCAGGTGGTGTGTGCCGCTCATCCAAGGGAGGCCCTGTCAGGTGCCAATCCTCATGATGGATGGGAATATTTAGCTGGCTTTGTTAAGAATAATAAGAATTCTGTGTTTATTTCAGATATGTTTTCTCTCTTTGCAATGAAGTTTTGTTGAAATAGAGCATAGAGAAATGAACACAAATCATGAATGGACAATTTGGTGAATTTTCACCAACTGAACTCACCTGTGTAACCCATGTCCAGCTCAGGAAATTACCAGATTAGAACTTGAGAAGCCCCCTGACAGTCCTGCTGATACATCACCTTCCCACAGTCTTAATCTTGACTTAATTTTACCTGTTTTTGAACTGAATATAGATGGACCTGCTGGGTGCATCCTCTTATTTCTGGTTTTGTTCAACATGATGTTTGTGAGATTTTTCTCCGTTTCTGTGTGAGTTGTGGGTCTGTCATTCTCATCATAGTATGGTACTCATTCATTTTTTTCATATTATTCTTCTATATGTAGGCATATAGAACTACAGGCAGTTTCCAGACCCCAGCTGTGATCTATAGAGCAATATGAGTAATGTTATTTATGCCTTTGACACGGAGGGGTTTATACCTAGATGTAGTATGTATTAATTAATTATTTTGAGACAGAGTTTCGCTTCTGTTCCCCAGGCTGGAGTGCAGTGGTGCTCACCACAACCTCTGCCTCCCAGGTTCAAGTGATTCTTCTGTTTCAGCCTCCCAAGTAGCTGGGATCATAGGCATGTGCCACCATGCCTGGCTAATTTTGTATTTTTAGTAGAGACGGAGTTTCTCCATGTTGGTCAAGCTGGCCTTGAACATACCACCTCAGGTGATCTGCCTGCCTCGGCCTCCCAAAGTGCCGGGATTACAGGCTTGAGCCACCTCACCCAGCCTAGATGTAGTATTGAGATGTGTTTGCTTTGCTTTTCCTAGTACATTTTGTTTATTGAGTAAATAGTTACTGAGTATTACTGTGGGCCAAGCTCTGCCTCAGGCCCTGGGGTGGGAGCAGAAATGAGACAAGCAAGGTGTAGTAGGGGGAGAGGGCTGGAGAGAGGCAGCTGTTTTGGATGGCCTCTGAAGAGTTGACATTCATCAAAGCTTGAAGGATGAGAGCAAGCCTGCCAGGTAAAAGGCATCTAGGGAAGAGTACTCCATGCAAGGGGAAGAACACACACAGGAGCACTCACAGAAATTGCTGCTGGCTTAAGAGTGGCCCAGTCAGCACAGAGTGTCCAGCTATTGGCTAGACCGTATTCAAGTTGATGAAGTCATGCCCTGGGACATTTAACTTTTCATTGTTGGAGTTAGGAGGAAGGGCTGTGTCTGTCTGTATTTTTAGAAATAAACTAAATGATAGAAGGAGGACCACGGTGGGCTGCTTCACAGAAGCCCCCAGGAGAGGACCAGGCAATGTGCACTTTGCTTTGTGCTGTCCAGAGTTGGCCCCCTGCCTGGGTCTTCTGGAAGGCCCGTGGGCTCTCCAATTGAGAGAATTGGCTGGACACGTTGTTAAGCCCATCTGTTTTGGAAACCAGCACTACCCATTGGGTTCCTGGTTTTTAGCTAGTGACTCATCTTCCCTGGACCTTTAGGGTCCAGATTCCCAGGCTGAGAGTGTGCCAGGCATGTTAGTGTCTTGGGGATGCAGGGAAGTCTGGTTAGCCAGAGACCCCTGTTTTTAGAAGAAGAGTGAGGTAGTGCTATAGGCTGAACAATGAGACACCAGAGCAGGAGGAAATGGCCCAGCGCTGTGGGTGTGGCTCTTGCCAGCCGGTGTCCAGATTTCCCTTCCAGAACCAGAATCAGTGTGGTGTGAGGCTTTGGGGAATGAATCCCACATGTAGGCTGCAGGCTGGACAGCGTCCTCTGGCCATTTATCTTTACCTCATTCATCGCCTTATGTCTCATCTGTAATGAAAATGCCCTTGTTAGGAAATTGTCTAGTTCTGGGGAAAATCTCTGCTGACCACAGAGCTGCCACCCCCATAAGGAGGAGGATGTGGAAGGAGACACTAAGGACAGTGGCACACTCCCTAGAGTTCCCTCTTTGCTGTGCAGGCTGGCTGATGGCCGTGGCCACAGGAGTACTTATTTCCCATCAGAGTAGGGTTGCCCCTTGCCTTTCCCCCAAGCCCCTGCCTCTGGCAGCCCTTTTCTGAACTTCTCTGGATGTTTTTCTAGTGTATGTTTTCACCCTACAATTTTATTAGTGAGGAAGGAAGATAAAAGGCTCTTGGGTCTTTCATGAACTTGTTGAAACTGTCCCTCTTACAGAGCAAAGCTACAGCCATCCACTGACGTCCTACTTTCCGACCCCCCCCACCTCTGTTTTCCGCTCTGGATCTCTTCCTCGCTTCAAAAATCAAACTGCAGTTCTGTGTTTTTAGACATGAATAGTGAGAACCGTTCGTGTTAATTGACAGGTCCTTGTTTCCCGATTTATTTCTCTGTCTCACTTAGATTGTAAATCTGAAATGATGTAGAAAGTGATTCTGGGGAAGCTTAGCCACCAAGAGGGTACCTCGTTTCCTTGTTACCTTTCGTAAACTCGAGGTGAATGCATTTTAAGAGTTAATCTGACACCTGACTTGTCAGATGTAATTAGCCAGAAGTGTTCTTCAGTCTACTAGGGTACCCAAATACCTTTCTTGCAATGAAATAATTGTGACAAAATTTGGTGTTGTGGGGGGATGGATCACTTTTATTCTTGTTCATGTTAGCAGCCAACTATCGGGCATTCTTGAAATGCTCATTTGAAATGCAAATTCTTTGCACACTTAGGAGGAAAATGAAATTGTTCTGGCTCCCAGCATTCACTCTGCATTTTTGCCATTCCTTCTGATGGTTGAGGGGAGGGCTCATGACTAAATCCCTCAGCATCTTTATGATGATTTCAGATTTGCACTTGCTGAGAGGAAACATTGCCCTGGGATGTTAACCCTCTGTTGCCCATGGACACTGTGGGGGTGCATGTGAGATTACTCAGAGTTTCTAAGAGTCTTTTTCCCCCCTTAAATGATCTTTAGATTTCTTCTCTCATGTGCTCTATGAATGATGCACGTACTTGGGAAACTTGTGGTGAGTGTGTTTTGGTTTTGTTTGGTTTTTGTTTTTAAGGTAAATAAAATGTGCAAAGCCCTTTAGCTCTTCTACGTGGCAGCAGCAGTATGTGCTGTTTCCTTTTAGCCTTAGAAGATTCCTCTGGTTCGATCTCTTCGCTGGGAGTTGTCTCTCACTGTCCCCCTTGGCCTAGCCGCCCTGTCCCACCTTGCAACCTGGAGAATCCGTGGCTTGGGGTATGGTGGAGATAATGGGATTTCTGTGCAGCAGGGCTGGGGAAGTGGTTCTGTTTCTGACTCTTTCAGAGAACGAGTGTGATGTAACTGTGTGGAGGCAGTGGAAAGTGTAATCCTCTCCCCTAGTCAGGCCAGCTATCTTCCTTTTTCTGGACGTGGTAATTTTACTTGTAAAACAGCCCCTGTGTTCCTGTGTTCTGTGGTTCTGAAGACCATCGGATTGTGTGTGGAGGGGTGTCGCCTCTCAGCTAAGTTGTTGTCTCCCATGGAGCTGTGTAAACAGCTGGAGCTAGTGGAGAAGGTTTGGGGAATGGAAAGGTGGTAGCACGTTTTCTCTATCCACAAAGCAATGGCTTTAATACTAAGTCTATCCCCTAAAATGGGGTGGTAGGCTGATTTTATGGTTGCTAAGTATTATGAAAATGGAGAATTCTTGCATGTACACTGAATGCAATTGCAGCCGTGCTGTTTTCTTTTAAATTTATTGTAAAGTGCTTTTTTCTGTTCTGCCTATGCATTTCTGCAAAGCAGACATACAATTGGAAACGAAGCTCCCACGTCTGTCCTTAGTTTGTTGACTTAATGGAATCATAGGTTTTAGGGTCGAAAGAAGATTGTAGAGTCCAGGAAGCCCTGCATCTCATTCCTGTGCACTGGGAGGTCCCAGCGACTGGCGTGGTGGCTGGTGATAGGGAGAAAGAAGTTGCTTTTAGCATTGCTCCCTTTTCCAGTGGAAGTGTGGTAGGGCTTTGAGAGAACTGGTGGGAAATGCCCCCTGATCAGGGCAGGTGTGATGAGAGGCAGCGGCTGCAGGCCTGGAAAACAGCCACACTTTAAGACTTGGAGAATTAATGGTTGAATTTAAGTCTGTGGGTTACAAAACCTCTGAAACAGGCCAACCCCTCTGTTCAGTGACAATAAACCAGAGACCCAGGGAGGTTGGTGGTGTGTCCAGAACAAGCAGCCCATCAAGGATTGAATTAGGACTCATGACTTTGCTCCAATCTTCTTCCTGCTCCCTACATTTTAGGGCTTCCCAATCCTCAGCATGTTGACATTTTGGGCTTTCTTTGTTGTGTGGGGCTGGCCCGTGCATCGTAGGGTGTTTAGCAGCCTCCCTGACCTCTCTACCCACTAGGGGCCACTAGCATCCCCATTCCTTTTAGGCGTGACAGCCAAAAATGTCTCCAGACATTGCCAGATGTTCCCTGAGGGGTAAAATTGCTCCTTGTTGAGAACCATTGCTTTGGAGGAATCTGATGCCCCTCGGAATTTGTAAAACAGCTTTTTTTTTTTTTTTTTTTTTTTTTGAGACAGAGTCTTGTTCTGTCACTCAGGTTGGAGTGCAGTAGTATGTATGATCTTGGCTCACTGCAACCTCTGCCTCCTGGTTCAAGTGATTCTCCTGCTTCAGCCTCCTGAATAGCTGGGATTACAGGCATGCACCACCACGCCTAGCTAATTTTTGTATTTTTAGTAGAGATGGGGTTGCACCATGTTGGACAGGCTGGTCTCAAACTCCTGACCTCATGATCCTCCTGCCTTGGGTTCCCATTACAGGTGCATGGCACCACGCCCAGCTAAATTTTGTATTTTTAGTAGAGATGGGGTTTCACCATGCTGGTCAGGCTGGTCTTGAACTCCTGACCTGGTGATCTGCCCACCTTGGCCTCCCAAAGTGCTGGGATTACAGGTGTGAGCCACCGTTCTCAGCTGTGAAACAGATTTTATATTAACATGATCCCTTTTCTCTTTTTGCTTTGGAATGTAAAATGCACAGCTGAGGTTTTTAGTATTTACTATAGCTCTTCCAGTAGACGACACTGGCTGGAAAGCTGTTGATAGGGAAGTGGTCAGCGTTGTTCTGAATTAAACCGCCTTGTGTTTGGATTGACAGTTTTCCCCTGAGGAGATTTGAATTGGGTTTTATTTTCAGATTTGGGATGCTGATGATACCGGCTCTGACTTGTCTCCACTAAGCAGCTTGTACTTTTCATTTTGCAAATGGCTGTGAATGGGAGCAAAGTGCCCAGTGGGTGGGGAAGATGTCAAAATATTCCAAAAGCCGATAAGATTTCGGCACTCTGAAAGCCAGTGAAGAATCAGGCCTCCGTTTTGTGAGCCTTGCCTCAGCTTGAGGGAGGACTCTCACGAACTGAAACCTCTCTCAGTATAGAGAAGATGTGTGGGCAGATTTTAAAGTTGACCATCGCCTTATGAGTCACAGAATGGCTGTGGGTGCCTGTGAACTTGATAGATGTGAAGTGGGTAGGAGCCCCATACCAGGAGGCCGGAGACCTGCGCTCTATGCCTTGGCCTGCTTCCAAGTCTCTTGGTCAAGTCACCAAACATAATTGAGCAGTGGGTTGTTGTCTGGAGGGGAAGGAGACAGACAACATTTCTGCTTCCCAGATAGGGGTGAAGTGCTGAGTGGTGAGCCTGGATTTGTGAAACCACAAGATAAACCTAAAATATCTTATTGGATCCTTAATTTTACTCAGAGAATATGGAAGACAAAAAATTATTTTAAGGCCAGGCACAGTGGCTCATACCTGTAATCCCAGCACTTTGGGAGTCCGAGGCAGGTGGATCACAGAGTTAGGAGTTTGAGACCAGCCTAACCAACATGGCAAAACCCTGTCTCTTCTAAAAATACAAAATTAGCTGGGCATGGTGGCACTTGCTTGTAATCCCAGCTACTTGGGAGGCTGAGGCAGGAGAATCAGTTGAACCTGGAGGGCAGAGGTTGCAGTGAGCCAAGATCACACCATTGCGCTCTAGCCTAGGTGACAGAGTAAGACTTTGTTTCAAAAAAAAAAAAAATTATTTTAGTGTGAAAATAAATATGCACATATTGAATACTCACAAAATTTGCATGACATGAATTTAAGCTAGAACACAGACCTTCATAAATGAAGGAAACCTCAGACCTGATGTCAGTGGCTTTCCTTGTGTCAGGTGGCCCACTCCTTTAGTCCTTAATGTTGAGTTTTGGCCAGATAATTTGATAATCGCTGTGGGGCCAGATTTCCAAAGTTCTTTCTGCAACTAAAATTTCTGGGTGGAGCAGAAAAGACACATCCTTGGTGTAGAGTCTTGGGTAAGTTCACTTATCAGCAGGCAGAGCCTTAGAAAGAATAAACAATTAATAATACAAGTTGCCTTGTCTTTAAGAATCCAGACACTTAAGTTTTCCTACCTTCCTTTTAGTGTAAATTGGAAAGCTTTTGCCTTTTATTCTGGTGTGAGCCCATAACCAAAAATGAAAAGAGAGCAGGCCTTATTTTGGTGTGGGACCCTCAGAGCTTAAGTATTAACCACCTAAGACTTTAACCTCAGAAATGAGCCAGAGGGGATAGCATGCTGATCTAAACTTTTTTGAAATGCCTGCAACAGAAAGATGACAAGGGTGTTGGCACTGGGGTCCATGCGAAAGTTAAACTACTGCCATTCCCTGCACAGCTGGGACTGCTAAACTGGGGAAAGGTAAGATGTTCAGACACTCCAGCCAGTCAGTTTTTGTTTCTGAAATTATTTAATGTTCCAAGGAGTTGTGTTTTGATGTTGACGTTCGTGATACTTCTATAGAAACTAACGTCAAAGGCTTCAGACAGGGATGCTCATTTCCATGCTGTTTTCTTGAGAGAGATAAGGCCAGGACCTGGCAGCTGAGCCAAAGAACACCTACGAATAAAGCAATTGTCCAGAAAACGCTGCTGCAACCATTTGTCAGCAATTTACCGTATGTGAGATGACTTTTCTATATGATGTAATAAAGATAATTTATAATGTTTTCATGAAGGCAGGAGTAGGTGGTAGAGGGGGTTTTCTTTCTCTTTTTTTGGCTTGTAATTGAAACAGAGCTTGGACCAAATGAGAAACATTTGTGTTGGAAAAAAGATTCCTGAGGCTTCTTGACTGGAGTCTAATATTGCTTCCTTATTCTATCGTGAGCATGTAAGCAGACTTCTCATCTAAGACAAGTGTTAAGAACATTGCCATTCGTGTCTTTTCATGAGCAGATGCGTTTTCTGACCTAGGGAACTGTCTAAATTCTAGACCAGATAGCACACATAGTCAATCAGAAGGAAACATTTGTGAGTTGGCTGTCTCAAAAGATATACCTGGCTTTTGTATATGGATTTATAAATGCAGTTCCTTTCACAGTGCTGCTTACCCAGACTGTTCTTTGTAAAGAAACATGTGCCCGTGGATTTTGAAGTCCCAGGCTTTTTAAAATTGGCCCCCAGGGAATGCTGGAGTTTGCAGAGGAAGTCTAGTTGTTCTGCCATTGGGAAATAGGACCTGAAGGGATGGACCAGTGTGACTGAATACTTTGTGTTGGTGGAGTGTGCGAAGAAAACCTCTCCTCTTGTTCAGGCTGCCTGTGTGCTTGGCTTGACTCTAGAGTTGGCACTCTTGAGAGCCACCCACAAGCACTCTTAAAGCACTAAGACACAGGCAGTTCCTAAGCGGATGCCTAATGAAGGAAATATTTTAATCTCTTTGTTCTTACTGACTCTCTTCTAGCTAAGTCTGTAGTTTAAAAAAGCGAAAGCCAAATTAAGAATACAGAACCCACTCCTCAATATGTCACCTTCTTCAAACGCAAAACATCCAACTAGATTTTGCCATCTTTCTTGAGCTCAAGATGGGCATGGCTCTTGTGAGTGTGTGTGTGTGTGTGTGTGTGTGTGTGTGTGTGTGTGTGAGAGAGAGAGAGAGAGAGAGAGAGAGAGCGCGCACTCACACGCACATGCAGTCCAGCATTTTTCTTGATTGACTTGAAACAATAGGTTTATAGGGAAACCATTGCTAAGAGCTCAGGAAAAGTAAAGGCTGCCAATTCCAGGACAAAGGGTTTCAGCAACTTACATGGGAACAAAATGATCTCATGCCCCTTTCCCACTGAGACTGCACATAAGTGGGATCCTTCTCAAATTCTGAGTGCTCACTTACAGATACAGTCAGTGTTTCCACCCTATGGGACCCATTCAGGAGGATGGCCAAACCAGGAAACAGATTCCAGAGGTAGCTCTTTGATGTTTAACCCAGACAGTCGACTGATCTGGGCTCCTCAGCCAAGGAGGAACCAGACCCTGGCTTATGCTCAGGCATTAGTCACTACATCCAGTGGCGAGTCCCGTGAAGTGAAAGGCCTGGACCAGAACTGACAGTGGACCTCTGATAACAGCTCTGCACCTCTGGGTCACTAGACTGCCAAATTTTAATTCCTGGTGACTCACACTAGCTGGCCCTCACATGCCTCCGAGAGCGCGGGCAGGAAGAGGCCTCATGCTCCAGGCCTCCTGATGCCCCTGTGCCCACCATTCCTAAGAGTGGGCTGGAGCAGGTGCTGGGGAGGTATGAATGGCATGGACTTCTCAAGTGGCAGGTGGGATGTGCATGCAGGAGCTCAGAAGCAGCGCCACTGCCTCTGTTACATACTGAGCCAGTGGAGGCACTGTGCTGGGAGACAAAGGTGGAGGCATCTTTGAAGGTCTAAAAGTTTGGCGACAGCTCCCTGCAGGCAGTATCCTTGGAGAGAGAACATAGCAAGACAAAAAGACTATTGAGTGAATTCACATTTCATGAGTCATCACAGCCCCTATATACATTTTAAAAGTGACAAAATATAATTCTGGGACGTTGTTAATCTGTTCTGTAGATAATACTTGACGTGTATGTGAGGGATCTCTTGAATAACTGACACAACATGATAAAACTCTTCTGTTTTGCTCCAAACTGAGGTTAGGGTAGGGGTAAAAACACACACAAGGCTGGACATGGTAGCTCACACCTGTAATCCCAGCACTTTGGGATGCTGTGCCAGGAGCATGGCTTGAGCCTAGGAGTTCCAGGAGAGCCTGAGCAACATGGTGAAACCCTGCCTCTACAAAAAATTAGCTGGGCATGATGGTTTGTGCCTGTATTCCCAGCTACTTGGGAGCCTGAGAGGTGGGATCACCTGAGCCCAGGAGGTCGAGGCTGCAGTGAGCTGAGATCACACCACTGTACTCTAGCCCAGGCAACAAGAGTGAAACTCCATCTCAAAAAAAAAAAAAAAAAAAAAAAAGTATGTTTTTGAAATAAGGTGTAAACTGTGTCACCATCTGAGTTTGGGTGGGCTCCAGTGTGCTGTCCCAGGCGCACCCTGTTTTCAGGTGTCCTGCATGGCCCTTGCAGGGAAGTCCCCTCCACTGGCCCCTTTGTGCTGCTCTAGGATTGTCTGTTCCCTTGTCTCTGACAACCAGGAGTTCCCTGAGGGCAAGAAAGGCCCTATCCTGCTGACTCCCCAGCCCCTTATCTGGGGCCTGGTACCCAAGAGAGTTATACTACGGAAAGGGTGAGAAGAGGGGAAGATGCTTCTTCATGAGGATCTAGAGGTAACTGAGATGAACGGTAACAGTTGGTGGGGGGAAGGGTGAGGTTGGCCCTCTTGCCTGAGAGGCCAGCTTAGTTCCATGATTTCACATTCAGGTTTGAAAATTCAGGACTGTCATAAAGATACAAGACAAATTCAACAGTCTTCCCAAAGGCTCCGCGCCGGTGTACAGCCCAGCCTCTCCCATCAGTCAGTCAGACGGCAGCAGGAGGATGGGGGGCAGAGGCAGAGGGATTCCTTCTTTCTTGAACCTTTCTGTCCAGCTTGCAGTGGTACGTTCCCTGCCCGCCTTATTCCTTCTCCCCTGCGTTTCACATTCCCCACTGCATTCAGAATAAGGTTCCAATTTCTTACTTTGGGCTAGGAGGCCCTTCAGACCTAGATGCTCACCTGATTTCCCCCGGTTCAGCTCCTGTTCCCACCTTTCCCATACATTCATCCCCATACAAGTCATTCCCAAGGACTGATGTCTGGGAATATCCTCACTCCACCACATCTTGCCTTATACTCACCCACTCTGAGGTCTGTGTCCAAGTCATTCCTTCCAGCAGACCCTTCCCCACACCACCTATCTCATAGAACTCTTTCTTCCCCCAATCCCACATCACATGTCTCCAGCCTTTGAGATGACTCCTTGCATACATCGTCCTTGTCTTTGTCCCACGGTGAGAACCTTCATGCCAGAGGGCTCCTTCTGTGTGCCTTTCACCCACACTAGCATATTGGCTAGGCTGGTCTCGAGTTCCTGATAGGGATGCAGCTACCTTCGCCTTTGGATCCTAGAGAGCATCTGGCACAAAGCTTAGCAAACAGTAAGGACTCGGGCACTTCTCCCGTGCTTCAGTCCTGCACTGAGTATGGGGTGTGGGCCGTCCCAAACTGGGTTCAAATGTTGCTTGATGTCATGGTGTCAATTTTTGGCTATTGTAACTAAAACATAAAAATGACAGCTTTGTCTACTAGTGAGATTACAAAAAAAAAGTCTTTTTGGATGACATACTCTTTTTTTTTAGACAGAGTCTCGCTCTGTCGCCAGGCTGGAGTGCAGTGGCATGTTCTCGGCTCACTGCAACCTCTGCCTCCTGGGTTCAAGTGATTCTCCTGCCTCAGCCTCCCAAGTAGCCGGGATTACGGTCATGCACCACCACACCCGACTTATTTTTGTATTTGTAGTAGAGATGGGGTTTCACCATATTGGCTAGGCTGGTCTCGAATTCTGGACCTCAGGTGATCCTCCTGCCTCGGGCTCCCAAAGTGCTGGGATTACAGGCGTGAGCCACCATGCCCAGCCCCACATACTCTTGTTCAAATGATTAGGAAAGGAGTGTGCCCTCCTTATTTGGTCAAAATAATAGTGGTGAGTGTGGGAAAGGTTAGGAATTGAGACACACCAATCATGCCCCTGTGGCCTTTACCTATTTATCTGACCAGTGGATGACTTGAACATTCGTTGAATGAGCAGAATTCTCCTGAGGACATGACCATGAGGGACCTGAAGGAGGAGAGGCAAGGAAGCCAGGCCTCTGTATGCAGCTGAGGAAGCAGGTGGCCCAGGGTTCCTCCAAAGTCTGTGATTGTGTCTGCTTCTTTGCTTCTTTCTCAGCTGTTAAGGGTGCCTTAGTGAGACTGTTCCTGGTCACAGAATGTGCCACAGGAAATAGGCCTGCAGGATGTGTAAGAGGAAAGACCAGTGGGTTTGCAGAAATCTGACACTGACTTTTCCCAGACTGGGAGTCAGCCTCAGAGGTCAGCGTGGCGTTAGCCCAGAGCACAGGACTGTCGCAGGGCGTGGGCTTTTAAAAATGAAAGTGTATTCATAGATGGTGGCCCTGGGGACAGAACTTCCAACTGTTCCTTGTCAGATCCCACCCTTTGACAGCACTGGGCTCACTTCAGTTTTATTGGTGTGTCTTAAAATGGGGCTGGGAGTAACTCTGAGAATAAAGCTTGGAGGTTCCTGTCACTAACACAAAACTGTGTTTTTTCCTTTTTTTTTTTAAATGCTTGATTTCCATATACATACAGAAGAGTATGTAAAATGTAGGTATAATTTAAAGAGTAACACGAACACCTGTGGACTCAACAACCAGGCTACAAATACCTTCAAAGTCCCTCGTATCTCAACTTTTAATTTTCACTAATCTTTGCTATTCATAATTGCACTACCTATGTTTGCCTTCCTCAACAATGTATGCTTTTGCTTATTATTGTTCTTCCTTTGAAAGATTGAGTACAAAGCACAAAACCTGTGTTGGAATGGAAAGGTTCCTACTGAAAACTATTAAGTGAAGAATCCTAGGAGAAGCAGAGGGCTTCAACAGTTGCATGAGCTTAAAAGTCATACTTCTGCCCCGTCAGTGCTGCAAGAAGCCGGTTTCCTCACTGGACCCTGCTCTTCCTGTGTGTCCCTTTGTAATTGGGGTTGCCATTCACAACTGTATTTAGACAGGAGTTGTATAAGTCCGGGAGCGGTGACTCACGCCTGTAATCCCAGCACTTTGGGAAGCTGAGGCGGGCGGATCACCTGAGGTCAGGAGTTCGAGAGCAGCCTGGCCAACATGGTGAAACCCTGTCTCTACTAAAAATACAAAAAGTAGCCAGGCGTGGTGGCACCTACCTATAATCCCAGCTACTCTGGAGGCTGGGGCAGGAGAATCGCTTGAACCCAGGAGGCAGAGGTTGCAGAGAGCTGAGATTGCGCCATTGCACACCAACCTGGGTAACAAGAGCGAAACTCGGTCTAAAAACCAAACCAAAGGAGTTGTGCAGCATTCTGAGAGACTTATAAAAGAGGAATTCCTTTTCACATGTTCATTTCACAGGGGTCGTAAACCTGAGGTTCAGAAGGGAATTTTCAGAGGGTTCATAATTGTTTCATGTTCTCCTTTTTAGGTGAAAGCGTCTATCATATTCTTAGAGGAATTTATTAACCTCTCTCTGCTTTTTTTTTTTCCACTCATCAAGAATAAGGGATAATATGGGCCAGGCTCAGTGGTACATGCCTATAATCCCAGTGCTTTGGGAGGCTGAGGTGAAAGGATTGCTTGAGCCTGGGAGTTTGAGACCAACGTAATGAGACCCTGTCTCTACAAACAACAAAAGAAGAAAATAATTAGTCAGGCGTGGCAGTGCATGCCTGTAGTCCTAGCTACTCGGGAGGCTGAGATAGGAGGATCACTTGAGCCAGGAGTTTGAGGCTCCAGTGAGCTATGATTTCACCATTGTCCATGAACCGGGAGGGCAGGGTGAGACCCTGTCTCAAAAAGAATAAGAAATGATGTGGATGTTATGGTAGTGTTTCGTTTTTTAAATGGACCCCGAGGCTGTTGACGATTCCTTGAAATATGTTTGGTTTACTTGTGTCAGAGTCTTCATTGGCTTCTCACATTTGAGAAGCAAAATGGGCAGTGAGTTATGCTCTGGGCTTTCCCACGTGGAAGCCTTGACCAGGCTGTGGGTGGCCTTGCAGCCTTTGCTTGTTGTCTGAAATCTGCATCTCACTCTCTTGACCCAGAGTAACTAGAATGCTAATGGAAAAAAAAAAAAAAAGTTGGACTGGTTGCTGTAGTTTCAAAACAAATGACCTCACTGCCTGAGTTCTATGCTATGCAAAAGAAACCCTAACTTTTGCCTTATAAATAATGCCGGACCTTTGAGGAAATAGAGCCAAATACCCATTTAGTAAGGGTGGGGTATTTGGCTGCGTTTCCCTAAAGATTCATTTAACGATTTGTCATTGCTGAAGCTTACTCGCTAGAAACAGAATGCAACCACTGTGACACCAGCTTAGTAATTATTTCCTGAGAGATATGGTCATTTAAATGTATAATGACTGACATTCATTTCTTCAAGTTAAGAAAATAAACTTTGTATAGGTCAACTTAATGGAAACCTTTTCAGTTCTGTTCTAAAAGTGTAATGGAATTTTAGAATTTTCTAGTTGAAGGCCACCTGAGCTTTATCACACTCCTCATTTTATAGATGAGTTCATCAAAGGTCTCCAAAATTACGTGTCATCTGCTTGAGGTTGCATTGATGTGTCAGGGCTAGCTGAAACTAGAATTCAGCGGAAAGAGGCAATTATTTAGATGATTATATTTAAATACATAATTAGATGAAGGTTTAATTAAAAAAAAAATTCAGAAGCCTTGTTTCTTAGACGGTTAACTTTTTGGTCATCTACTTCATTTCACCAAAATAAAACCTTGGTTTTGTAGACAACAGTCTTAGCCAACCAACCTTTAAAAGGCATGACGTACTATAGTCTCCAAGCATTTTTTCCTGGGATGTGTTCCGGTCTTGGGTCTGTGAACCTGATGTATGGAACAAGAGCTTTTCTTCTTGTTCATATTATTTATATCTCATACATTCAGATTTTTGAAAAAAGTTTTTAGGTTTCCCTCTACAATTTTTAGATTTTCTTCCCCTGCTCAAATGTGAACTGTTCTTTCTTGAACTTTGTTTTTGATGAAAACCAGGAGTTTCAGTTTGGCTGGTGCAAGTCTTTTGGGATTAAGGAGAGAGAACTGCGGGCATGGTTAAGATCTGGAACTGCAGGCTGCTTTGTCTCTTTAGTTAGGAGTCAGGCAGAGCAAGAATAACATTTGTTTAGAAACCGAGTTTTATTAGAGAGGTAATTTACAGGTAAAATGTGAGCTTTATAGACTTGATTCTGTAATTCTGTTCCTGGCCTTGCCATTCCTTGCTGCTGATTTGTGGCAAGGCCTGTCTTCTGAGTCTTGGCTTTTCTCATCTGTGAAAAGAGGGGCTTAGGCCTTAGTTATTTCCAAGGGCCCTTGAAAGCCATGTGATTGGACTCCATGGTGGGATATTTGCAGAGAGGCTTCTCTGGATCTGCTGCTTGTGGTCTGGCACCAAAACTGGAGGCAGAGGTGTTGCCAGCTGTGTTGCTGCACAGAGCCCAAGAGCATGAACACTGTGTGGCAGTTTTCTTTCCTCCTGCTTTGTCATCTGAGTCCCAGCAGTGTTGTTCAGTGTTGGGAGGATGTCGCTCACTCGCTGACCTGGCTGCCTGTGCTGACACATGTCATTTGTGTCCTTTCTGCCACTGCATGGCTGCAGGGTCACATCTGGACTGGCCTCCTCAGCCGTCAGATGCTCAGCTGCCCACAAGTTCCTGGATCAACTTAGTGAAAACCATGAGTGGTCTTCATTTCTAGTTTGCAGGCAGCTCTAGACCCGTGGCATCTCCAGCCAGGTCTGGCTGATGGACTCCTGCCCTCTGTGGCCAGCCTCTCTCACACCAACCCTAGGAGCCTGGAAGATGGCAGTGGAAACTCAGTACAGGACCCTTCTGCTGCCGGCAACAGTCATATGGTTTTGGGGCCTTCTGAGTCTACCTTCTTAGAGCTATCTCGGTCCATCATCAGAGCCAAACCTACGAGTCCTGATTTTCTTCTTTGGCAGTTAGGGGAGTTTTGACCACTTTCCTCTCTTTGACTTTGCTCCATCCACACTGGCTTGTCTTCACTGGCCTTGGAGAAAGCGCCGTCTTTATGGTGGCAGATGGAGGTGCCGTTTCCTCTGCCCATCATCCTCTTCCCTGGCATGTACCTTCTTATCCATCATATCTCATCCTAATGCCACGCCCTTTAGAGATGCTTATCTGACTACCTCGTTTAAATGTCTTTCTTCACTCCCGGGCACGCCTCCTCCCTTTTTCTCTCTGATCCTTACGTGTGTCTGTCTTTGCACTTACAACGGGATAGATCTCTTCAGTTAGTCGTTAGTAGACTGCCTATTTGTCCATTCATTCAAAAAATGTTTCTGGAGTATTTACTATGCACCAGCATCTGAGATGGACAGTCTGTGCTGTCTAGAGACTTCCAATCCGTGAAGAAAGAGGAGACCAAGTAAAAGCGTAAGTAAACCATCATGCTATTTTGGCAGATGGCTTTGTTCTAATTACTCTAAAGCATCCTGGGCATCTTGTTAAAACAGATCCTAACTCAGTAGATCTGGGTGGGCCTGAGAGTATGCATTTCTCACAAGACCCAGGTGATGCAGCTGCCTTATAGATCACACTTGGAGAAGTAAGGCTCCCAGCTTTTTGATGCAAATAAAACTTGTCCTAGAGTGTGACTCTTTGCTGAACTGTCTGGGCCGATGTGGGTAAAGTTACTGGACACCCTCAGGGTTTTGTGTGGCCTTGGAGTCTCTTCCAGCTGCAGGAGACTGAGTGGTCTGAGACATGAGCCTGATTGAACAGAAGGGGAACCTATTGCCATCACCTGCGTCTGTGTGTTTGTCCTCCTGAAGGTTATCTTACGTTGTAATTTTGGCCATTGAACCCTCCATTAAATGTTGTGCTTTTCACATTCACTTGGTGAAATTGTACGGGGCCTCACTGCAGGGTATGCTCTGTACAAGTTAGCATTTCTGAAAATACCAAGGGTGTTCGGTTTTTTCTTTTTTTTGAGACAGAGTTTTGCTCTTGTTGCCCAGGCTGGAGTGCAATGGTGCCATCTTGGTTCGCTGCAGCCTCCACCTCCCGGGTTTAAGCTATCCTCCTGCCTCAGCCTCCCAAGTAGCTGGGATTACCGGCGTGCACCACCACACCTGGCTAATTTTGTATTATTATTATTTTTTTAATGCAGACGGGGTTTCTCCGTATTGGTCAGGCTGGTCTTGAACTCCTGACCTCAGGGGATCCACCCACCTCGGCCTTCCAAAGTGCTGGGATTACAGGTATGAGCCACCGCGCCTGCCCAGGTGTTTGGTTTTTAAGAGCAGGCTGTATCAGCTGGACCCACGGGGCACTTGTAGTGGTGTGTTGAGAAAGGAGACCATACTGGAAGCTGTGGTGGGGCAGAAACCTTCAAGCAGGTAGACTGAGGGCAGGAGGGATGCAGGGCAGTGCTGTCAAAGAGAGCCTTGGGTCCAAGCAGTGACTTGGCCTCGGGGTTGTGCTCCTGTTAGGGGGTGTTGCAGGTTCAGCATTGTCCAGCTGCTGCAATAGAACTTCTCAAAAAACCTTGCTTTATTTTCACAAGCAGCTAAATTGATCCTCGCCCTGAATAGTTAACGGTTCCAACAGCATTCTCGGAGCACTTCCAGTGTCCTAGGCATTGGGCTAAGTGTGTGGCACACGTTCTTGTAACTTAACCCTCCCTGCAGCCCAGGAGGCAGGTGCAGCTCCTGATTTACACAGTGCGAGACTGAGGCCCAGGGGTGAAGGAACTCGCCCAGTGGGTCACACAGCGAGAGGTGTAGCCAGGATCCAGCCTAGTCTGTTAGATTGCACGTGGGGCTCCCTCTCTTGCTTTTGCCTTTTGCATCACGACTAGAAGTGGGATTTTACAGCTAGTGGCAAGATGGGGTTGCTTATTATTTGCAGCCGAGGTTGTTTTTTTCTTCTTTTTACCCACCCTCAGCATAACCCCAGATAGGGCCCACCCCTGTATGGCAACTTCAAAATGTTGTTTCTGTAGCAGTCTGCCTCCCTGAAGTGGGGGAGGGGGTGAACTTGGACAATGTGGGGGCAGACATGAACAGGGAAGAGAAAAAGTGTGTGTTCATTTTGGAAGCAGACTTCTTGTCTACCTCTGCCGGCCTCCTCCAGGCTCAACAGAACAGCTCTCCAGGGGGACTGTGACTTTCTGGTGGTCTGGAGAGCCAGTGCCAAGACTTAGTCCTTGAGGGCTAAGGCTGGGAGGTAGGAAGTGAGGGGTGGGTTGGGGTTGATTCAGTGTGTTCTGATAACTGTTTTCTTGCTACTTGGTGGGATTTCTGTATGAGAGACAATCTCCAAGTGACCTCACTCTGCTCCGAATTATCTTGTCTATTCTGTATGAGATACACAGTTCTAGTATCTTATCGGTTTTAAATTTTCATTAGGCTTCTCAGTTTTTGGCTTCATGTATATGCTTAGTTCTGGGCTGGGCCGAGCCACTCACCAAATGCAGAATTAAGTTGAACCCACTTAGCCAGGCTTCCATGGCTGGGTATGTGTTGCAGTTCTTATGTTTTAGGCAATGGCAGATGGGAACCATGCTGTCGCTTTTGTGTTATAAACTCTGTTCCTAAATCCATGCCTATACCTCCCTTCGGGAATGCTGGGATGTCCATCCAGCGATGGGATGGAATCGGACCTTAAAAGCAGCTCCTTCTTGCTTGTTTAGACTTGGCAGGGCTAAGCTTACCTTTCCATCTAGTCGAGCCTCCGGAGCTTGTGGAAGCTGGATTCAAAGCCCAGCTGCGTCACGTGATAACCTTATGCCTGTGTGCCTTTACCTGGGCCTCAGTTTCTCATATAGGTACCAAGGACTGGTGGCCTCTGTTCTCTGGGCTTATTTCCTTCACAGTAAAGGAGAGAGATGATTTTGTTTTGCAGGGTTATTTTTGATCGATGCCTTTAGACTGCTGTGTACTTACCCTGGCTACTCATCCTTCAAGGACTGTTTGAACTGTCCCCTTCCCCTTGCATCTGGCTCATCCCCTCGAACTGAGCACTTTCCCATCATCTGAAGCAAACTTCTTTGACTTTTTATTTTTATATTTCTGAGACAGAGTCTCACTCTGTCACCCAGGGTAGAGTGCAGTGGTGCAGTCTTGGCTCATTGCAACCTCCATCTCCTAGGTTCAAGCAATTCTTCTGTCTCAGCCTCCTAAGTGGCTGGGATTACAGATATACACCACCACACCAGGCTAATTTTGTATTTTTAGTAGAGATGGGGTTTCACCATGTTGACCAGGCTGTTCTCAAACTACTGGCCTCAAGTGATCTGCCAACCTTGGCCTCCCAAAGTGCTTGGATTACATGTGTGAGCCACTGTGCCCAGCATTCTTTGTCTTTAGACAGTGAGCCCCTTGAGGGCAGGGACTGTGCTTCATCCTTGTGTCCCAGGGCCCAGCACAGAGCCCTGAGCTCGATAAACATCTGTTAAATGAACTCAACAAAGTAATTCCCTTCTTCCATTTGCTTGCCTAAAGCCAGCCTACCTGAAGAGTGATTAATAGGCACCATTGGCGAATACTTGAGCAGACCCGGGAGTGGTGGTGGTGGTCCAGCTTGGTCTCCCATCATTGCAAGCCTCCTCATAAAAAGTCAGCAGGTGTTTCCTTGTCTTCTGTGGACTTGAGGAGTGAAGACCTCTCTGGGATCTTCATTATTTGAGTAAAGGGGGAGAGCAGGTGGGTGGAAGATGTTGGATGAGTATCTCAAGAAGTGTTCGATCCTTCCTATAACAGATTTTGTTTATATTTCTTATTTTTTTGAGACAGAATCTCACTCTGTTGCCCAGGTTGGAGTACAGTGGCGCGATATCAGCTCGCTGCAACCTCGGCCTCCTGGGTTCAAGTGATTTGCCCGCCTCAACCTCCCGAGTAGCAGGGAGTACAGGCACATACCACCACGCCTGGCTAATTTTTGTATTTGTAGTAGAGATGGGGTTTCACCATGTTAGCCATGTTGGCCAGGGTGGTCTCAAACTCCTGGCCTCAAGTAATTCAGCTCCCTCGGCCTCCCAAAGTGCTGGGATTACAGATGTGAGCCACCGCACCCAGCCTGTATTTCTTTAAAATGTCTTCTTATTTTACAGAGTAACAAAAATAATTTACAGCCTGTGGATATATTTAAAAATTAGAAAAAGAAGTGAACATATTTATTGAAAGGGAAAGCAGCTTTTTCCATAGTAGTCTTCATCACCCTGGTACCTGGCAGTGCATCCAGTCTTCTGCTCCTGCATTGCATGCCCTCTGTTACCACACTTGGAACTCTCTCCTCTCGTTGTGCCAGGCTGTACTTTTTTTCTTTTTTTGAAGAAGTCACCATGTAATATAAATTTTAGATGGCCAGAGAGAAAAGCCCTTTCCCCTTCAGATGCCGTGCTAAAGTGTTCAGACCTTTCCTGCATTGCTTTCTTTGCTTCCTGGCTTTGCCTCAAGGTGCAATTCTGTCCATCTTCGTCATTCAAAATGTCCCCACCCCAGAGCCAGCACTGCTCACAGGGCAGTTGGGGTGCGGGGCACAGAAGAATTTTACCTGCCACCTATGGCTAAGTACCCATAGGTAGTCCCATTCCAGCGAACGGATCCATTTTATATTTTTATAAAATGGAATGATCTCGGCTTACTGCAATCTCTGCCTTCCAGGTTCAAGTGATTGTCCTGCCTCAGCCTCTTGAGTAGCTGAGATTACAGGCACCTGCCACCATGCCCTGCTAATTTTGTCCGAAATGATGAGTCCTTAGGGATGTCCAATCACAATTCTCTTCCTCATCTGGGATCCTGAGGGGCATGTTTCTGTTCATTAAAAAGCATGATTTTTCTAAGGAAAGAAGTCATTTAACTGAGAAGTTGCAAGGTTTTCTTTTTCTTTTTTTCTCTTGCAAAGAGAGTCTCACCTGGCTTAAAAATAACAAACTATAATATTAACCACATTTGCTATTTGTGAGAAGGAAAAATATTTTCAAGGTAGTATCAGTATGCTATATTACATAAAACACTGATGACTCCTTGTGTGTGAGAAAGTATGTGTGTGTGTTTTTTTGTTTTTTTTTTTTTTTGAGACAGGTTTGAATCCATCACCCAGCTCACTACAGTCGTGAACTCCTAGGTGTAAACAATTGTCCTGCCTCAGCTTCCTGAGTGGCTGGAACTATAGGCACATGCCACCATGCCTGGCTAATTTTTTATTTTTTTGTAGCCACAGGGTTGCACTATGATGCCCAGGTTGGTCTAGAACTCTTGGCTCACACGATCCTCCGGCCTCAGTCTCCCAAAGTGCTGGTATTATAGGTGTGATCCCCCATGCCCAGCCAAGAAAGTGTTTTTTTTTTTTTTTTTAAAAAAAAACAAAATAATATTGTTCTGTGTAATGCCTTTTAAAAACTAATATAGATATTTACTTCTTACTAATACAAATCTATCCCATATTTAAAGACTACATATTATTATAGTATTTCTTTTTTTTTTTGAGACGAAGTCCTGCTCTTGTTGCCCAGGCTGGAGTACAATGGAATGGTCTCGGCTCACTGCAACCTCTGCCTCCCAGGTTCAAGTGATTGTCCTGCCTCAGCCTCTTGAGTAGCTGAGATTACAGGCACCTGCCACCATGCCCTGCTAATTTTTGTGTTTTTAGTAGAGACAGGTTTCACCATGTTGGCCAGGCTGTTCTTGAACTCCTGATCTCAGGTGATCCACCTGCCTCAGCCTCCCAAAGTGCTGGGATTACAGGCGTGAGCCACTGTGCCTGACTATTTCTTTATATTAATTGTTACGTATTATTGTTATATACGTATATATTCCTCTGTTCCTGGGTGTCCCCCACCCCTTACAATTTATAAAAACATTGGATTGCACATTTCTGTAATTCCACACTGTAGACCCTTATGGACCCTTGTAGAATTTCAAGGTCAAAGGATATGCTCCTTTGAAAATTTCCCTTTTAAAAGGCGATAGAATTTATGTCTCCAACAACCATGAGGGCCCTCACTCGTACAGAATGTTATTAATCTTTAATTTTTTTTTTTGAGACTGAGTCTTGCTGTGTTGCCCAGGCTGGAATGCAGTGATGCAATCTAAGCTCACTGCAACCTCTGCCTCCCGAGTTCAAGCAATTTTCCTGCCTCAGCCTCCTGAGTATCTGGGATTACAGTTGCATGCCACCATGCCCAGCTAATTTTTGTATTTTTAGTAGAGATGACATTTTACCATGTTGGCCAGGCTGGTCTCAAACTCTTGACCTTGTGATCTGCCTGCCTCAGCTTCCCAAAGTGCTGGTATTACAGGTGTGAGTCACTGTGCCTGGCCTGTTTGAAATTTTTTTTTTCCATTTTAGAAACAAAATAAATACAAAAGAGTTAAAAAAAAATGGCTGCTTCAGATCTGAGAATTCACAGAGCTTCAGAGTCTTCTAACCGGCAGACCCAGAGGTAGCCAGGATGCAATTTCTGGTCTTATGGTTCAGCCTTCATGGCTTCATTGCGGGGTTTCCCTGGACTTCCCCAGCCCTCCCTGTGGGCTCCTCTTTGTGCATCCCTCCTGTTCTTGTTGTAGCTGTGGTGTTTTGTGTTGACAGATGCTCAGAAGCGACCCCTTCTTGTGCAGGGCAAAGACGGTGTCAGTGAGAGACTGCTCATAGTCTGGGCGTACAGCAGCGTTGCCTGTCTTCCTGTTCCTGCTCAGAGGGAAGTTCCTTTGCTGGCTTAGCTGGTCTGTCTGCATTAGCTGGGATCTTCCAGGAACCCAGAATTACTCTGATGTTTGTTGGAAGCACATTTCTTCATGGCAGAGTCACAGCCCTTCTCTGTCATTCTCGGCAGGCATCTCTGGCAGGTCTTACATTTAACAGGCATGGACAATGACAGGATAATAAAAGGCTGATGAGACTCCCTGCAGGGTGAGCTCTGCTAACCTGCCCACCCTCAGCAGGCTGCTTCCTTCTGTGTTGTAGCCAGCACCCTGCCTGGCTCATTCCTGTACCAAGGTGCTTAGAGCAGACCTCTCTTTCAGGCCAGAACCATTTCAAGTGCAAGTTCTCGGTTTAATTGTGCTATTTTTTAAAAATGATGTTCTCTGTCTCTGGATAGATCTCCGAGAACCCTGGCCCCTGTTTTAAGTATGTGGAATGCAAATCATCAAAAGCAATTGCTGCTCTTTGTTTCTGGGTCTACCTTGGGTTGCCTTGACCTCCTTCCTCTGGAATCGCTCTGGTGGTGGGTACGTTCTCTTCAGCTGTGGGTGGACACGAGAAGTGGGAGCTCCAAATAGGCTCCTCTCTAAAACAAACCTTCTTGATAAAAGCTTTGAGGCTGGGCATGGGTCTTATTAGTTAGGACAGTAGCTATCTCCCCCAGATGTTTTGTTCAATAGAAATATTTCAATGATAAAAATACCTTCAAACTCCCTTCTGAGAGCAGAAGCAATCAGTTAAGTGGCTCCTGTTGTGTAACTGGAGCTAGCCACCACACCCATGGATTACATTTGGCAGCGTGTCCTTTGGCCAGCTGCATGGCTCCCAGCAGATAAAAGGGCAGTGCATGGAGAAGATGTGAGGGAAATTGGTGGGGTGGAAGTAGGGAGGAGGTGACCCTTGTGCAGCAGCGGAATTCCCAGGGCTAGGATGGGGCCTTGTTGCCCCTAGCTTACTGTCCAGCTGCTGCTGCTGATTGGGATCTGGAAGGCAGCTGTAGTGATTTGTAGGATCAGAGGAAAGACAAAAGCTGGGTCAGTGTGGCTGTGGCTGCTGTGGGAGTTTACTGATGAAGTGGATGGGACTTGGAGTCTTGGATGCTAGTGCTCTGGGCCGCTGGTGTCTGCCAATGACTTAGTCAAAATGAGCAAATTTTATTACTAAAAAAAGAAATATTAGCATTCTGGTGGCAAAGTATCCTGCAAAACAAGAGCAGATGGTACCAAGGAAGTTCAGCTGACTTGAGGTCATTCATTTTGTGAATTATCTTTAGAGATCCACTGGTCTAAGGGCTGTGGTTTTTCTTTTCTTTTCTTTTTTTTTTGAAATGGAGTTTCGCCCTGTTGCCCAGGCTGGAGTGCAATGGCATGATCTCGGCTCACTGCAACCTCCGCTTCCTGGGTTCAAGTGATTCTTCTGCCTCAGCCTCCCCAGTAGCTGGGATTACAGGCACATACCACCATGCCTGACTAATTTTTTGTATATTTAGTAGAGACAGGGTTTTACCATGTTGACCAGGCCAGTCTCCAACTCCTGACCTTGTGATCTGCCCACCTCGGCCTCCCAAAGTGCTGGGATTACAGTCTTGAGACACCTTGCCCAGCTGGGCCACGGTTTTTCTACTGATACCCTAAGGGCTTTTGGGGTCAAGAGTAGATTGCAGGCTCCACTCACCTCAGTTCTCAAAATGGATGAAAGCTCACTCATTTCTGATGGTGGAGCAGGGTTTGCTTTAGTTTTTTTGTTGCTGCAGCAACAAATGACCTTAAATTCGTGACTTGAAACAACACAAATGTATAATCTTACAGTTCTCACTGGGCTGGAATCAAGGTGTGGGGAGGGCTGCGTTCCTTCTGGAAGCTCCAAGGGAGAATCCATTTCCCTGTTTTTTCCACCTAGCAGCAGCCTGCATTACTCAGCGGGGGATACCATTCCTTCATCTTCAAATCCAGCTACGTGATGTTTCTCTCTGACCCTCCTTTCATCTTCACATCTCCCTTGGACCACAACTGGGAAAGGTTCTCTGCTTTTCAGAACTTTGGCCCTACCTTGGGCCCACCTGGATCATCCAGGATAATCTCCCCATCTCAAAGTCTTTAACTTGATCACATCTGCAAAGTCCATTTTGCCATGTAAAGTAACACATTCATAGGTTCTGGAGAATAGAACATGGACATCTCTGGGACTATAGTTGTGGCTGCCATAGGGTCAGGTTTACCAGGTTTGCAGGGAGGTGAGTGGCTGCAGCAGGTCCAAGGTTCAGTGCTTCAGCCCTTTCCTTCCTGCTGTTTGCTGTGCTGTTCCATGCCTGGCTATGTAGTCTCAGTCTCAGTCTCAGGTTGCACCCTTCACTGCAGCTGTTTTGGATGAGAGGCTGTGGACATGAGAACAGGAGTTATCGCTTTCCATGGAAAAAGGGCAGAAGTGTGAGGTGGGGGTAGGTGGTTGTGCTCTGAGAGCTTGACCTTGCTCTGGAATTGTTTATGGTGATTGTCAAACTAGCCTAAATGAAGTGAGTGGGAACACTCCCTCTCCTCCTCTCTCCCACTCTCCTGCTTATTTAAATCAGATAAGCTTCTTTCCCTACACTCCTTATAGAGACCTCACACCTGAAACTTGCCTCTGTTCTGAGCTCCTCATAGCTTCCTGGCTCAATCTGTGTGTGTGTAATGCTTAGGAGATGGATCCGCATGGCTGAGTTTGGATGGGTGTCCAGTTGACTTGGGAGTGGAGAGGGACACAGTTACCTGGGTCTCTGGGTTGGAGGGTGGTGACAGATGAATTTAATATGGGGTGCTTTGCTTTATTTAACAGATATTACTATGGAAACACTTGGTGCAAATCAAATGTTTTAATTGAATGTAGGTTTTTTTGTTGTTGTTGTTTTGTTTTTTAAGTTGGAATCTCGCTCTGTCGCCAGGCTGGAGTGCAGTGGCGCGATCTCACCTCACTGCAACCTCTGCCTCTCAGGTTCAAGCGATTCTCTTGCCTCAGCCTCCCGAGTAGCTGGGACTACAGGCACCTGCCACCTCGTCCGGCTAATTTTTGTATTTTTAGTAGAGACAGGGGTTTCACCATGTTGGCCAGAATGGTCTTGATCTCCTGACCTCATGATCTGCCTGCCTTGGCCTCCCAAAGTCCTGGGATTACAGGTGTGAGCCACACCTGCCCAACGAGTGTGTTGTTTTTAAAAGACTTTATTTTAAAATGATCTCAGACTTTCAGAAAAGTTGTAAAAAAAAAAAAAAAAAAAAGAATTTCTGTATAGCAGCATTACCTAAATTCATTAATTTTAAACATTTTGCCGTATTTCCTTTTTCTCTGTGTTATATATTGTTTTTTTCTGAACCTTTTGAAAATTGCACCATCCTGTCCCTTTGCTACTAAATACTTTTTCCCTAAGATCAAGGGCATTTCTTTTCTTCTTCTTTTACTTTTTTTGTTAGCCTGACCTTCCTGGCAGACATTCCTTTTATAACCACTGTTCAATTAGTTAAAAACAAGGCATATAATACTATTATCCAGTATGCAGTTCATATCCAAATTTTGCCCCTTAACACAATAATGTCCTTTATAGTAATTCTTCCCCTGCTCTAGGATTCAATCCAGGATTATGCAGATTGTGTACTCAGTTGTCATGTCTCTTCAGTCTCTTTTAATCTGGAGCAGTTACTCTTTTTTTTTTTTTTTTTTTTTGCCATTCATGACATTGACATTTTTAAAGAATCCAGGTCGGTTATTTGGTAGCTATTTTCGTTTGGGTGGTATTTTCTCACTATTAGATTTTTCACAATTATATCTATTTTTGTCAGGCATGCTGCATAAATGGTGCTTTGCTTCCTTCTCCGTCCATCACATCAGGAGGCACATGATGTCATTTTGTCTCATTACTGCAGACATTAGTTTCAATCTCTTAGTTAATGTAGTGTTGAATTTGCATAATGTAATCTATCTGTTCTGTAGGAGTTGAGCATTTAAAATCAGGAGTTTAAAGAGGGCATTGTCCTCTAAAGTTGTGTCAGGTTTGCAAGTGTTTTTTTGGTATGTTGGATTTTCCTAAAGTAGATACCCTTGTTCTTTGCAGGGTGGGTGTGCTCTTTGATACAGGTAGAAGGGCTAATGTTTGCAGAGAGCTCATAGTAAGGAATAAATTGCCTGAGATTTGGACACACCATTATCTCTGTCCTTGTAGCAACTGTGAGGTCCATCCCAGAGATAGAAGCGCAAATGCAGTGTTCACGGTGGGTTCCCTTTGACTCTATCTAACTATTCTGGTTGCCTCTGAGTTCCTAAGAGTGGGAAAAATAGATTAGGACATGAAAAAGTCTCCTCCTCCCACATTTGACATTTCTGTCAATGCTGAAGATGATGGTCTGGGCTGCTGTCACTGCCTTTTCTTCCTTGTAAATCTCTTGTCTTCTGTCATTGACTTGTTGGGTTGATTTGGTGTGGTCACCTTGCGTGATGTGTACATAACCAGGCTAGTCTGACCTGCCCTGGCCGCTCATTCACCGATTATGAGATTCCTTGTAGAAATGGTTCTCAAAACTCAGGAGGCCACCATGTAGGAAAGGTGTGCTTCTTAGAACTCTGGACATTTTTAGTTTGATTATTGCTAGTATTATCTTGGGTCAGTGCTTCTCAAACTTCTTTCAGTTTGTGAATCATTTTACAATTGAATTGTTTACAAATGCCCAATTGTTGGGCATTTGACCTTGCAGACCCCGGACCTATCGTTCCCACTTGTCAAACACTTGCTGGATGCAGTGGCTTGAGCCTGTAATTCCAGCACTTTTGGAGGCTGAGGTGGGAGGCTCGCTTGAGCCCAGGAATTCAAGACCAGCCTGGGCAACATAGGGAGATCTGACTATAAAAAATAAAAATGAAATTTTGCCAGGCATGGTGGCACATGCCTGTAGTCTCACCCACTTGGGAAGCTGAGGTAGGAGGATCACTTGAGCCCAAGAAGGAGAGTCTTCAGTGAGCTTTGATAGCACCCCTGAAACTCTAGCCTGGGCAACAGAGTGAGACTCTCGTCTCAAAAAAAAAAAAAAGAAAAAAAAAAAAAAAGTAACAAATACATGGTCACATGTAATCCACTTTACCATTAATAGAGAAAACGGTACTTTGTAAAATGAAATAGGATAAATGATCACACACACAAATGTACATTAGGAACAATAGTATATCATGACTGTCCTCCATAGTACAGTTAATAACCTGGGCAAGCATGTAAAGGAGTGGAACACAATCCCTGATCTGCCGAAGGAGTACAGATACTGGTGGGAGTAGAATGGGGACGGACATCTTTTAAGCTGAAGAAATCAGGAAAGGTTTAACCAAGCAGTGGGCCTGAGCTGAGCCTTAGAGACTGGAGTGAGGATGGGAATTGTTGGTAAGAATAGGGCAGTGATTATAGACTCATGTTTGGTAATAAAAGCTCACCCTTGCAGACCACCAGCAGGATCCAATGGGACTACACTGTGAGAATCACTGCAAAATGGCCAGAATTTATGTTTGTGGGAAAATCAGAGTAATTATTGAATGACTACATAGCATTGCCAATTAAAACAAAACTTGGATGAGACCAGTCTTCCAATTCTGTCTGATGAAACATAAACAGAAAGCCTTTATAATGTAATATTACTGTCTGAGTGATTATTTTCAGAATACAATGATCAGCCAAATGGCTTCTAATTGATCTCAAAATATTTACTGAGCCTCGCAGTGTGATAATGTTCTGCTGAGTTGCTGATTTATCCCCAAAAGAAGACAGTAAGAATATGAGCATTCCAAGACTAATAAGGTACACATGCCATGAATGGTTGAAGATATGAATATAGAATGCACAGCTCCATGAATGACATGAAAGTATACTCAGGGGTCCTCTTTTGCTCCTTTCTGCACTTTTTCTAAAACAGTCCTTTGGTATCTTCAATGTTTCATAATCTGTGAAACACCAAACAGGTTACACAACAAACTCGGTCGCAACTTTTCAAACAGCGCTTGCGTATGTGTCCCAAATAATTACATAGTTCATCTCAGAGGCTCTTTTAAAAATAACACGGTGCAACCATTCCCTTCTAAGAAACCTTCCCTGTAACTTTTCGTATGACCCTTAGTAATTGGAGAACTGGTAATTCCTGGATCCTGACTTTGTCTTTAGCACTCTCCTTCTCCCTTCCACGCCACCCCTAAAGCACAAATACCTCATCCTGGTGGTTTTAAAGTCAAGTCTCCAAATTTTTGGCTCTCCTCTCTTTAAGGCACAAAGCCTAATTCCCTTCCCCTTAGATATGGGTTGGGCTTAGAAGTGAGTCACAGTGTACAGAATCAGGTGGAAGGGATGACATGTGGTGGCAGAGACCAAATGACAAAAGGCACCATGTCTTTCTGCTTGTTGTTCTCTCTCTTGGATGCTTCCTCTGAAAGAAGTCAGCTGCCATATTGTGAAGGTGCTCAAGCAGCTGTTGGAGAGTCCCACAAAGTGAAGAACTGCATGTTGCCCATTGTCAACAGCCATGTGAGTACCCCATGTTGGCAAACCTTGCTCCTGCCCACATCCTGAGTCCAACTCAGTGAAAGAACTACCTAGTTAAGCCGCTCTCAAGTTCCTGACGCATGAAATCTGTGAGATTGTGTTTATGTGAAGGCCTTGCATTCAGGGGTAATTGGTTATGCAGCACCTTTAGTAAATAGTAGACCTAGATCTACAGCAGTGATTTTAGCATATTCATAGTGAGACTCATTAGCACTGAGACATAATCCACAGTGATTTTATTACTTTAAGCATTATTTTGAGGCTTTTAAAGTGATAGCTAACATCATGTGATAGATATATTAACCAGTTCCCCCACCCGATGTTTATTTTAAAGGGATTGTTACTATGATAAAATTGATTTATGGATTCATTTGTTTATGAATTTTTTAAAAAATTATTTGTTCTGGGCAGTTGTTAATGCTTGAACTTACTTTTGGGAGTTATCTCCATGTGACTTGGCACACATGTTTGTCTGTGTCCTCAGAGGAATTGGCTGTGGCAGCAGGCCTTCAGCACATCCCAAAGACAGCTGGTTGGAAACATAAATATGCTTGGGCATGTATTCCCAGAGGTTGTACTTGTATATAAAATTGGAGTAAAAATAACAGGCAGCCTTAGGAAAAGATATTTGGAGATGTTCCATCTTCCCCAAAAAGATGTTAATTATTTAATAACTCCTTATCCCATGCCTCGGTATTAGCAGGAGCTTCTCAGTGTTTTGTGTGTTCCTACTTTTTAAAGACACAGCCATATGTAACTTGCTGTTCTACCTGTGGAATTTTTTGCATGAGGAAGGGGCTTTGGCCAGGTATACACATCACCTTTTTTACATGAGTTGTCTGTGTTTGATACAGTAATGCCAGGTAAATGTGCTAGTGCTAGAAATGCCAGAAGTGATTTCCAGGTTCCCATCAGATGGCTTTGGGGTCATTCCCACCTTTAACTCTGAAACCCCAAATCTGAGATGGGTCTCAGTCAATTTAGAAAGTTTATTTTGTCAAAGTTAAGGGCACACACCCTTGACACAGCCTTAGGAAATCCTGATGACATAGGCCCAAAGCGGTTGGAGCACAGCTTGGTTTTATATATTTTAGGGAGACATGAGACATCAGAATATGTAAGATGGCCCAGCGCAGTGGCACATGCCTGTAATCCCAGCACTGTGGGAGGCTGAGGTGGACGGATCATCTGAGGTCAGGAGTTCTCGACCAGCCTGGCCAATATGGTGAAACCCCATCTCTACTAAAAATACAAAAATTAGCTGGGTATGGTGGTACATGCCTGTAATCTCAACTACTTGGGAAGCTGAGACAGGAGAATCATGTCACTTGAACCCAGGAGCAGAGGTTGTGGTGAGCCGAGATCATGCCACTGCATTCCAGCCTGGGGGACAGAGCCAGTCGTGTGTGTGTGTGTATGTGTGTGTGTGTGTGTGTGTGTGTGTGTGTGTGTGTACATTGGTTCTTCTTAGAAAGGTGAGACAACTCAAAGTTGGGGGATGGGGGACTTCCAGGTCAAATGGTTGCCTTCTTTTGTGTTTCTGATTAGCCCCTCCAAAGGAGGCAGGTTTATCTCAGTTAGCAGAGGGATGACTGAGTTCTATCTGTCCTTTGTCCACAGGAAATTCCTTGTGAGGGAGGTATATAGATAGCTTTTTTAATGGTAGTAGCTATCTTTTTTAGGAATAGAATGGGAGGCAGGTTTGCCCTAAGCAGCTCCCAGCTTAACTTTTCCCTTTGACTTAGTGCTTTTGGGGTCCCAAGATTCATTTTCCTTTCACAACTCTTACAGTGTGGTAGAGCTTGGACTTGTGTAACAGGGCACAACCTCACTACCTGCTTTCTGCTGCAGAAAGGACTCTGTTCTTCAGTGGATGATTTGTCTGTGTTCTTTTCCTTATTCAGTAATTAACAAACTAGAGGAAGCCTTATTTGACTAAGGGAACAAAAGACAAATAATTGCCCTCTGAGGATTGGAGCAGGGAGTATTAGTGGGGAAATCCTTTTCTCTCAATTTCTGGTAAATATTTATGTATTTTAATAATTTACTAAATATCTAACAGAATAAATTTATGAGTAAGCTAAGTTATTCAGATGCATTTTATAACTTATTATGTAAGTAATATATACTATTATAGTTAAATTAGAAGATTTGGTCCAGCAAAGGAAAATAAAAACTATTCCAATAGTCTCAATGTCTGGAGATAGTCTCCGTTTTTAAAATAATGAATTTGGCCATATGTCAGTTTCCTTTTGTAATTTTTTTTTCAAAACATTTTCACCCATAGATTCAGAATGTCCCAAATTGTGAAATTTATAAATGAAAATGTATACATAAGTTTTAATTTCCTATTCATTTATTCCAAACAATTGCCTTTTGTTAAGGTAGAATTTGAGTAATCACAGAATTCTATCATAGCAGACTCCACAGAATTCCATAGCAGAAAAATTCTGGTAAATCTTTGTGTCTCTAACGGTCTTTAAAAGAGGATTTTTGATGCTGCTTTGGAAAAGGGGGGTGGCCCAGGGCGTTCTGGCCACTCTTCCTGCTGTCACTGACATTTGAGGATTCAGAGTGTTATTGTGGCTTCCTGTTAGGAGTAGAAGTATAAGAAGGATTGAAAATCTGGAACTCACTAATTGCATTTGTGTTCCCTCTGGCCTTCTTTGGGGTGCTGGGTCGGATGTTCATGGTTCCTGGCTTCGGAGCCAGATGATGGGCGTAAATCATGATGTGGGAAGTCTGGTCCCTGAACAGCTGTCTGCCAGCTGCTGCACTGGAAACTGGGCAAGCACAAGTGAGCTTCCCTCCGGTGGTCTGAAATTCTGTCAGAAACAGCAGAACCATGCTCCCAGGTGCTTGTTGCAAGATCTGAGTTCAAATCCTGCCTCTGCCACCTAATGGCTCTGACTACAGGCTAGCTATGATGAAGCTTCTGGGGCTCGTTTCCTCACATGTCAAACGCTAGTGATGTACCTACCCCTGTAGGTTTGTTGTGCCGTGGGTGTTAAACAACACACATGCCTGGCTCATGATCACTCATAAGGTCCTGTCCTCCCCTTGCTATTATAGGGTTACAATTAAGTATAGGACGGGTTTGAACAGATTATTGTCGGGAGTCAGTTTGTTCTAAGCTTGCATTATAAAAGTCCCCAAATTCACTCAGCCACCACCTGTTATGCTGTCCCACATAGGAAGCCAGCCTAACACTGTGGAGGTTGCCTCTTTTTTTTTTTTTTTTTTTTGAGATGCAGTCTTACTTTGTCGCCCAAGCTAGAGTGCAGTGGCATGATCTTGACTCACCGCCTACCAGCTAATTTTTGTATTTTTAGTAGATACGAGATTTTACCATGTTGGCCACGCTGGTCTTGAACTCCTGACCCCAGGTGATCCACCTGCCTTAGCCTCCCAAAGTGCTGGGGTTACAGGTGTGAGCCACCATACTGGGCAGAGGTTGCCCCTTAGGTAAGTAAATAACAATTTCCTTGTCTTAAAGAAGGGAAGACACTGTTGATGAAGAGTTTTTTTTTAGATTTGTCAAAATTATGGATACAGCCCCCCTTTGTCTGAGTGATCCTGGTATTCTTTTATTCTCAAGAAGACAACTGGGAGGAAGCCATGCAGGAGACTGGCTGTGGCAGTTTTCACGTGACTTTTTATCTTCAGTGCTTTTCACATCTTCAATTATCCAAGTGCTTCAAGCCCATGTTTTGCTTCAGTTTGGGTGGGCATAGCCACGGGGGCTCCAGGGCCCTCCAGCCTTCACTCAAGGATGACTTTCCCCAGGCTGAGGGCAGTGGACTCTTGACAGAATTTAATTACCTTCTCTGCTTATGGCTGGACCTCAGCTGGCAGGGTCTCGGGGGCTTTAAACAAAAGCGAAAGCCTCTCCAGAAGTAGATTAGGGAGATGTGCATTCAGGCCGGGGATTTGTATGTGGTGTTAATTCTCCTCCGAGCAGATATCTGCTTGGGAAAGGGCTGTGTGACCCTGTTTAGAAAAATGGCTACACTTTGTTAACCTTTTCTCCCTTAAGAAGGAAAAATCATTAATGGCAGAAGTTCAGGCCCCAGAGGGGATCTTCTGGGTGATTCTTAGTTTCAAGAGTCATGCTTCCCCAGATGTGATTAAATTGTCAGTAACTTTTAACTCTTCCCTCCCCCATGCTTTAGTTGAAAAAGAAAATCTCTGTTCTTATTTCTTGCATATCATAGATTTATGTCCCTTTTCAGCTCTATAAGTCAAGGGTAAAGATTTTTTTTAAAGGAAGAGGAAAAATGACGTTTATTTGAGAAGACATTGTTGTGTGTGCCCTGCTCCCACTGTGCTTTCATTCGGTGCTGGAAAGTGGTCAGGGGATTCTAGGCAGCCCCCTTGCTACGCTGTCCCTTACTGCCAGCCTGCTTGACTCCTTCAGGCTTGATGCAGATGCTGCCTGCTCCCCACACAGCCCTCATTCCTCTTGGTTCCCAGAACACTGTTTGCTTCTCTTACCGAGAAGGCAATACTGGGTAAAAGAGAATGATGCACGGATGTGGAGCTGGAAGACCCAGGCCCAGCAGCAGCTTTTACCACCTCCTAGCTATGCCATTCTGGGCCTCTGAGCCTGGATTTCCTTTACTGCACTTGCAATTGCTCTGTGCAATGCCTTCTCAGTCTCCTGGCTAGAAAATGGAACTCCTGGAGGACAGGATGCTGTTCATCTTATTATTTCTAGTCGTTGATCTAGTCATTCATTTCTTTATACAGTTACCCTCCCAAGACCTAAGAATAGAGAGATGAACGTGATACATGTGGTAGGAATTGTAAGTTGCTCCTGCTTTTTGTTTTGAGTAATCCGCTGATGGTTGAGAAAGCCTAGGATCTTTCTCCCTAGAGAGAATGCCGCTGGAGGGAGAGCCGAACATGACCCTGCCTGTTGACCCTGACTGTGACACTTCTGAAAGCAATCTTAGGAAAGCCTCTCACGGGAATGGCATTTCCAAGATTAGGGGTAAAGTGGGACCTCCCTGTTGAAAAGTTGTCCTGCCCTCTGTCAGTTGAGCATGCCATAAGCAAGGGGGAAGAATATGACTTTTAATGACAGGGGTAGAAATTGGGAGCAAGAGGCTGAACACATAGAACAGAATTTTTTTGAAGTGCCTTGTTAAATGAAAATTAGATGTAGGAAAATTTGAAATGCTGGTATTTCAAATGGGCCTAGACCTATTCCACCTGGAGGCGGTAGACTTTTATTACTCCTCCTTTTTCCAGAAGCAGTTTGTGTGTAAAAGCCCCAAAGGGCCACATTCCACTTGATCCCTTTTATTAACAAAATTGTACTTTGCAGCAATGTGGGGTGTGGTCACAGAGCCCTTTAAAGATGGGAGCCTGGAGGCTGGAGGTTGGCTAATTGCATGTTGCCTTTTGGCTGCTTTCCAGTCTTTCATCATGGATGACCCCTCATCTGTAATTTCTAGGCCAAAAAAAAAAAAAAACCTGTTTTTCTTCTTTGTGTGCTTTTTATGAAGCTAAACAGATGATGATCATGATCTAAGCACTGGCTTTGGAAAGCAATTATAGTGGATGGCAAGGGTCAGGATGGATTCTACACCAGATGTCAGCCTGCAGAGGCTGTGATTCCAGGCTTCACTTGGTTGAAGTGATGAGCCTGGCCAGCTTTGCTGGGCTCCTCTTTCTTACTCATTGTCCTCATGGATCTCTGGAAGCTGTTGGTTCTTAACCTGTCTACAAAGAGAAGCAGCTCGTTTCCTGGGGTGAGGCATGCCCAGAGAAGACTTACTTCTCAAAACGCCTGCTTGAATGTAGTTAACAAGCCTGGCTGTGCCTCAGCATCACCTGTACAGCTTAAAAAGAAATGACAGAGAACCACATCTCCTAGAGATTCTCTGATTACCTTTGGGATAAGGATTGGAATGTGTATTATAGAGCCCCACCTGTGACTAGGATGGCCGTCAGGACTCAGCACTGTCTGCCTTCCTCACCCTCACTGTGCAGAGTGTGGGCATGGCCTGGCAGCTTGCTCTCTTCTGTGAGCTCCTCAGGAATTCAGACTCCCAGATTCCACCAGGCTTCTTGCATCAGAACTCGCAGTTTAAAGGATGGAGAAGCCCTGCTCCAATATGCCATGTGGTATGATCAGTGCTTGATTGGTCCTGCAAATGGAACACTGACCCTATGCATTGATGGCCCTGGCTTACCAATGCCTCTGCTTCTGAGAGCTGGGCCAACATCTGCATAGATCCGATTTTTAAAAATTATAATGTGAATCATCTCTGTTGTGGATCGTGACCCACTGCTTAGTTGCTTTGCCGTCTATTGTCCAGCATACACACAACAATGTGGTTCATTTAAATACACTTAATTTGGAAAATGAGCTGTGTTCTGTAGGCAGATAGGAATATTTGTTTGTGTTCTGCCTTTATTGCATGTACACAGGCAGAACACAGACCTCTGCCCCTGGAGGTGTTAAGTAGTCTCTGGTTGTGCCTCCCTCCCCTCAGATGGAGTCAATTTCCTCCTCCTCCTCTGGATTGTGACTTTCCCTTACATGTGTGATTGTGATTGCACTTGCCCTGTGCGTTGGAATTTTTTGCTGACATTTCTGACACCTGTGGGAATGAGGCCCTTTTTATTCATAGCTTCATCCCCTGTGTCTAAGAGGGCATACTTAATACGTAGCAGGGATTCAATAAATGCTCACTGAGGGAGTGAATGCATGAGTGGGGCTGATGATTGAGAGCTGTCAGTATTCCCTGCGTATGGTATACGCAGCTCTCAATCATCAGCCCGACTCATCCATTCCTCCCAAAATATAAAATATAAAAGTCATTTCATTTTCTATTGAAAATAAGAGTATTTGAATCCAGAAGTTTAAATCTTTGAAGGGGAAACGCAGTTAGGCTAAGTGGTCAGACCCTTAGTTAGATCCTTTCTGGGTGATTTGTTTCCCCAGTGGTACTTTCCTCTGCTCCTTATGGAACTCTGGCAGTTGGCTCCTTGCCCACCAATGGATGCAGGATGCCTGCTTCCTCTGTGTGGGAAGAATCCCATTTTCTAGTCCAGGAGTCATTTTTGTTGGTAATTCTGAAAATTGTTTTCTCAGAGCTCTGTCCTAAAGTCGTGGTCACTCAGCACCAAGTTAGCCACAAATGACTCGGTGATAGCAATGGCCTGGTTGCAACAGGATTTTTTTCCCCTGGAGGTTGGTTTTATGCTGAGAGATTCTACATTTGGTTTAGGTGAACTTTAAGCAGTTCATATTTGAGAAGATACATTTATAGTTGTACATTTTAAAGAACAATGATTTCCAGTGCTTGTCTGGTTCTTTTTTTTCCCATGATGGGGTTGTGGGTGTTTTTCTGTTATACAGCATTCTGGCTTCCCCATGCTGCTGACCAAGCATGGAAAGTTTTGGTTTGCTGTTTTAAAGACAAGAAAAGGCCCATGCATCCTGTCTTGAGAGATTTAACGTATGGAATTTGGCCAGGTGTGGTGGCTCACTCCAACAATCCCAGCACTTTGGGAGGCTGTGACAAAAAGTACAAAAATTAGCCTGATCATGCCATTGCACTCCATCCTGGGAGACAGAGACCCTGCCTCAAAAAAAAAAAAAAAAAAAAAAAAGTCTAGAATTTTTATACCTGCCAAAGATATTAATAAGAGGCCAGACACGGTGGCTAGTGCCTGTAATCCCAGCCCTTTGGGAGGCTGAGATGGGCGGATCACCTGAGATCAGGAGTTTGAGACCAGCCTGGCCAACATGGTGAAATCCCATCTCTACCAAAAATATAAAAATTAGCTGGGGGTGGTGGCGGGTGCCTTCAATTCCATCTACTTGGAAGGCTGAGGCTGGAGAATTGCTTGAACCTGGGAGCTAGAGGCTGCAGTGAGCTGAGATCACGCCACTGCATGCTAGCCTGGGCGACAAGAGCGAAACTCTGCCTCAAAAAAAAAAAAGATATAAGTAAGAATTAGATTTTTAAATTGTAAAGTAAATACCCTGGTTCTTCTTACTTAACCTGAGTTTGCCAAGTACCTCTTTATGATTATGAGTGGTTAGAGCCTGCAAAGGCTGACCCTAAACATTTTGTACAGTTTTAGTATTCAGTCCTTGAGTGGCCAGTGGTCAGTTCCCCTACTGTCAACTTGCCTGTTGTCTTAGTGGCCACTTGGGATCTGGCTGGAAGGCCTCGTGACAAGTTTGTTGAAATTATGGATAAACAATAATCAGAGTTCTGAGTTTAGGCAAAAGTAACTGGCTTTCCTTGGAATTGTGGGGCTGTTGGACAGCCTTTTCATTTGCCAAGGGATGTTTTAAAATAATATGCTTCTGTGTCAGTGACTGTGTTTTGGAGAGCTGGGGTCACCTTAAGTCTGATGATATCCCAGTGTCTGTCACAGGAAAGTGAAGTACATGCACGTATTAGCTGATGCCCAATATTTCAGGCGGTATCTTTCCCACAAAATTTGCTTCCTAGAATTTTTTTTCCTTATAGTTCTTTTGATGTATAAATACTAATCAGTCACCAATTCATTACATTTTAGGGATGGAAGAGTGTGGAGAACATGAAAAATTATTAAAAGGAATTTGGCAAAACTATTAAAGGAATTGACCCTCTCTGAAGAGAGCTGTATAGGGGTTATTGTTATTGTTCAACAGAGTAGAGATCAGTTAGTGGAATGTGGAGAGTCTAAAGTCATTGCCGACTTAATGACTAGTGAAAGACCAAGAGGATTTGGTCTTTGCCACTGTACTTCTTAATGGCAGAATCAAAGAACTTGCTGTGTGAACTTTATGAACGTTTCTAGGAATAAACTTGATGACAGGGAATTTTTTTTTCTAGGCTGTGTTTATATTTTTCAATCTGTTCTTTCTGTTCCCTGGGACATTATTTTTATTTATTACGAAACATTGACTAGAGGGGCTCATGGCTGTAATCCCAGCACCTGGGGAGGCTGAGGCAGGAGCAGTGCTTGAGCTCTGGAGTCCAAGATCAGCCTGGGCAACATGGCGAAACCCTGTGTCTACCAAAAAATGTGCAAATTGGCCAGGCATGGTGGTGCTCACTTGAAGTCCCAGCTACTTGGGAGGATCGCTTGAGCCCAGGAGGCAGAGGTTACGGTAAGCAGAGGTTGCATCACTGCACTCCAGCCTGGGTGACACAATGTCTCCAAAAAAAAATAAAAAAGAGAAATGGCCTGGATATGGCTTGAAACCAGGCCCTTTTAAGCAAACGTATTTTAAAACTGGGGGAAAGGGAGGCAGGGCAAATATGCCAGCTGATGAATGTAGTTTGCCAGTTTGCCAGTCTTTAAATTAGCAAAGTTTCTTTAAAAAATTTATAATTCAAAATTACAATTCAGGTGAGAGAGGAGGAGCGAAGGTCCAAAATGGATGGTGGGCATTGGTGGTTTTTCTCCTGTTTGAAATGAATGCAGCAGGGCTTTTCTGGCCCAAATGGCTCCACAGAACTTTGATTGCTGGGGAACAAATATTCATTGTTTCCAGCATGCTCAGTACATAGGGAGGCATTGTGGTTGGCCTCCATACTGCAAAACACGACACCTTTGCAGTGGATTAAAATGTTTAAACTAGGTTCCAGGTGGGTCAGGCAGAGTCTAACTGGCCTTTGGACCCTTGGTGTCTAGCCAAAGCCAGGCTTATAGTAGGCAAACATTAATGGAGGCAAGGGAACAAAGATTTCGTTGAGCAGAATTCTCTCAGAAATGGCTGAGAACGACCCGAATATCTGCTGTGGCAATCTGAAGTGACATCAGTGCCCACTTGGAGTTGGGCACAATGTGAAATTCCTTCTTGAGGGAGTGCTGTTGGGAAAGGAATTTTTGCCTCAATTGAGTAACTTTTCCTTGCTGTTTAATATGCATACTCTTCTTGAGCAGTTAAAGACGCAGAAGAAAGATAGTATTGTTTCAAGACAGTTCTCCCAGGCTGCTCTTGGCCATCTTTTCCAATTGTGCAGGCCCCACCACAGTCCCTGCAGCAGCACAGATTTGTGTGTTTGGAATTTGGTAACCTGAAGGGGCTTGAAGTCCTGCCAGGGCACTTCGGTTTCTCACAAATAGTGCTACTGAAAAAACGCATCTTGTGCAAGTTTGGGAGCTTAGAAATATTCTGTTTACATGTGCAGTGCGCCATGGGGCATGTTATAGACCATCCCATTGAGACTTCTCAGAAGGCTGAAGGACCTTTGGACAGGTCAGCCTCCCTCTGTTCATTGTTTAAGTAAAGGAGGAATTTTTATCTCTACTTCTTGCTTCTACTTGGCCAAAAGAAGTGGATTGGGTCATCTGTTGGCATACTCAGGGCTAAAAAAGTCCCTTTTGTTCCCATTTCTCCTGAGTAGGTCCTATGTGTCTCTCTTTGCCTGAATTTTTCAAATAAGCCTCCAGGCTGAGGCCAAGGGCAGGGCTGGGGTGGATGCCCATGACTGGCCATTGAGAATCCCCATCAGTTTCATCCTTGTTAGGCTTGGATCAAAAGAGCCACCCTCCCACGAGGTCACTAGATACACTTAGTTGTTTGATTGGTTCTCAAAAAATGAAGCTTGCACTCACACTGCCCTGAGAAAACCTGAATTCTTGGTTAGGGCTTTTCATGCTTCTGTCACTCCCTAAACAATAAGACTACCTGCTGTGGTGCAGAACGCCTGCATTTCAGAAGTGACTGACAGGTATTTCTTGAAGGGAAGAGTCACAATTAGAGGGACCCATCCACACTGATGTGAGTGAACCTTTGCATGTTGTTTTTTCTTCAATTGGACATGGTTATATCAGCAGAATTTGAAGATGGTAGATGATTGCATGCTTTATGATTCTGATGAAGGTTCACTGAGCTTTTCATGTTTTTTATTTAATTTTTAAGTATCTATTTTGAAGAATCGTATAAGCCTTATGCCTCATTTTTGAGATCGTTATTTCCAAGGTAGGGAACTAATGAATGGGCATCATGTCCATGGAGAGTCAAATACCAAGAATACTAGCTGAAAGCCGATTAAGATGTAGTTTGGGCACCTTGGTATCAGTGGGTTAGATGTGAAGCACCGCCTGTGATACGGCTTTGTGACCTTCCTCGCTCTCTTTGTCTGAAACCTATGATGGGCCCAATAGGAGAACTAGTCACAGGTGGCTCTGCCTTTGAGAATATGCCTGTCTAATGCATGGATTAGAAGGCATCGTCACAACTTCCTTTTGCTTAAGGAAACTTTACGGAATTGTGGGGCTTATTCTCCTTGACAGGCTGCCACTCCCTTTGTGTTTTCATTTAAAAACACAATATGCATTGTTTCTTTTTCTAGGGAAAGGCATAGCAGCTTGAATTTACTATATTTGACAGCTTTTCTCAAATGCTTTCAAAACATGGAGTTGCCAAAAAACAAAGACTTGAACTGCTCACTTCCTCTTGTGAGAATATTAGTTTAGTTTAATATTAATATTAGTTTAGTTTTTAAATTCTTAAAATTTCTAAGAATGTCTTTGTGACATGTGGGACAACCACTCGGAGGGGAGTCAGCCAGGGTGTCAAGCCTGTGCTGCTCCTGGTGCCTAACCTGGGACAGGTTGCTCTAGGCTACAGGCGTCGGGCTTATTGCCTAAGCGCCAGGCCTGGTGATGTGTGGGGTCTCTTTAAATGGTGAATTTCAACAGAAATCATCGGTACTCGATTCCAAAGCTGGTAATCATGACTGTATTGATCCATAAAGACTCATGATGTATCATCTGTGCTTGGCTTCTGGCCTGGCTGGGGGAAAAGAGACAGGGGTATCTGGTTCTGGATCCAGATTTGGAGATGGAATTTGAAAACACACAGGCAGGTTATGAGAACTGCCACTTGCAAAAATGCAAGTGAGTGTGAGATAGAAGGGCCCGGTGATAGATGGTCTTGGGCCTCTCTGTTTTCATGTCACCTCTGTCTCCCTTCCTTGCTCTCGTACTGTTTGGTAACGACTTTGAGGTGAGTCCTTTCATTTTGGTTGTTAAAGAGTCTAGAGGTTGGTTGAGGAGAACAACTTTGTGAAGCCTGGAAGAGATGACTTTACAGTCCCGTTTGCTGCGTTTTCAAATACTGTTTTATTAGCCACCCCCTCTTCCAAGGCTGGGTGGTGTGTGCCTTATGGCCTGGCCACTCTGAGTCATAGTGCCTGGATTTATGTGGCCGGATTTCAAACTCTGCTACAGCAGAGTTAACAAGTTCCCTTTATAGCCATTAAAATATATGTACATCCATTGTTCTTTATTATAAAAGTACTATGTGTTCTCGGTAGATAATCTATAAACTTAGAAAAATAAAAAGAGAATAAAAGTCACTCAGTGAAACCAATGAACTCACCCTCCTAGGAAATGGCCCTCAGTCCTGTGTGACCAGCACTGAGATCTGAACTAACCACGTGCAGATACCTGGGATCAGCAGGACTTCTCCACATGTTTGTGTGTGCTATGTAATTATTCTACCCTGAGCTTGAATCCTCCACTTACTGCAACTTTTAACACTGATTTCTCTGCTTAACCTTTGTGTGCCTTATACACAGAGAGACTTCTTAAGTGATTAGTGATTCTCACTGCCATAGTCTATTAGAGCTCTTTAGGCAAGTGATTTTCTTTCTGTGGAGTGAAAAGGAAATAACAGTGCCTGCCTTGCTTTCTCCTCTCCCCACCCCCCAAAATGGAGTCTTGCACTGTCGTTTGGGCTGGAGTGCAGTGGCACGATCTCAGCTCACTGCAACCTCCGTCTCCCGGGTTCAAGTGGTTCTCCTGCCTCAGCCTCCTGAGTAGCTGGGATTACAGGTACCTACCACCATGCCCGGCTAATTTTTTGTATTTTTAGTAGAGGCGGGGTTTCGCTCTGTTGGCCAGGCTTGTCTAGAACTCCTGACCTCGTGATCTACCTGCCTTGGCCTCCCAAAGTGCTGGGATTATAGGCGTGAGCCACTATGCTGGCCCTGCCTTGCTCTTTAACCTGTCTCTTCTCGGAAATTCCCAGGCATCGTGGTGGCCATGTGTCTGCCCTTGGCTGTGCTCTGTGGACCTCCTGCAGTATGCCTGCCCCACTTCCTCTCTTGGCTCTTGGCCAGCCTGGTGCCTTTCTACAGGATATTGTCCTGTTCTGAATTTTTCATCATCTTTATTGGTTTCTTCTCATTTCTCTGTTCTGTGAGCTTGTCTGAGAACCTGGAAGCCTTACTTAGCTTCTGGGAGCAGGTCCTGGAGCTGGGCTCACATCCCTTCCCCAGTTCTTCTCTCTCCTGCCAGCCTCCCTTTGATTCTTAGTTTTCAGTGAACTGTACAGTATCAAAGATCCTGGAATCTGAAGTAGAGAAAAGAGTACTTCGATTTGGGCTCCACATCTGCCTGTTTCTTCATCTGTGCTTTTTTGAGCCTTAAAAAAAAATCGCTAGAATCAGTTGCATATAAGGTTTATGTATGAATTATTGTGCAGAGATTTGCTGTTTGCCAGCTGTTCTTCCCTTTTGTTTTTTTTGAGACCCCTGTCGCCCAGGCTGGAGTTAAATGGCATGGTCTCCACTCACTGCAACCTCTACTTCCCGGGTTCAAGCGATTCTCCTGCCTCAGCCTCCCTTGTAGCTGGGATTACTAGCATCCACCACCACGCCTGCCTAGTTTTTTGTGTCTTTAGTAGAGATGGGGTTTCATCATGTTGGCCAGGCTGGTCTCGAACTCCTGACCTTGTGATCCTCCCACCTCTGCCTCCCAAAGTGCTGAGATTACAGGCATGAGCCACCGTGCCCGGCTCTATTCCTCCCTTCTTTTGACACACCCGTAGTAGCTCTAGATTTTGTTGTTCTTGTTAAACTCTGATAGGTCCCTCAAAAGGAAACATATACTGTTTTTATGGATTAGAAGACTCAACATGGTTAAGATGTTATCTCCCCAAATTGATCTATAGGTCCATTGCATTCTCATTCAAATCCCAGAATGGGTGTAGGTGTTTGTTTTAATACATCAACAAGCTGATTCTAAAATTTACGTGGTAATGCAAAGGGCTCAGAGTAGCCAAATATGTTTTGGAAAAGAACGTAGTTGGAGGACTTACACTACCTGATTTCAAGGTTTACTTCAAAGCTATAGAAAGCAAGACAGCAAGGTATTTGTTTAAGGGCAGACATATTAGATGCATGGAATGGAATAGAGTCCAGAAATAGACCCACACATGTATGATCAACAGATTTTCATCAAAGGGGCCAATGTAATTCAGTGGAGAATGGATGGGCTTTTCAACAAGTAATGCTAAAGCAGTTGGGTATCCATATGGAAAAAAGTGAACCTTGATTCTTAGGTTATACCATATACAAAAATTATCTTGAGATGGATCATAGACTTTAAATAAAACTTCCAGTAGTTCCATTAGGCTACTTATTTGTTATCAGCGCGAGGGAGGAGCCAGAGTGCTATGTGCTGAGAGGGTAACAGGAAGACAGGGTAATGGAAAGTAGTTGGTGGTGGGTGGGTGGGTGGGTGGGTGTGTGTGTGTGTCTCTGGGTCATTCAAAACTCTGCCCCACTACCCTCTTTTTTTTGTTGGGTAATAACATCAAAAAACAAAAATACGTTTACTTTTTTTGTTGTTGTTCTTGGAGATGGAGTCTTAATCTGTCACCTGGGCTGGAGTGCAGTGGTGGGATCTTGGCTCACTGCTACCTCTGCCTTCCAAGTTCAAGCAGTTCTCCTGCCTCAGCCTCCTGGGTAGCTGAGATTACAGGTGTGTGCCACCATGCCCAGGTAATTGTTTGTATTTTTAGTAGGGACAGGGTTTCACCATGTTGACCAAGCTGGTCTTGAACTCTGGACCTTGTGATTCGCCCACCTTGGGCTCCCAAAGTGTTGGGAATACAGGCATGAGCCACTGTTCCCAGCCAAAAACATGTTTCTTACTGGTACCTTTAGAGGATAATTTTTGGTTCTCCCGCCTTGTCCTCCTCTTCCTCTTATTTTGTAAGCAGATCTTACTTTAGCTTACATTCTGTGTGCATGAAGAGTTGTCTTAAATCTGACTTACATTGATTTAAACCTTTTTAAAAATGTACAAGGAAATCCTGGCATCACGTTAGTAAGCAAGAAGTCCTTTTGTTTAGCCAGTGTTCTTCCAGAGTTCCTGTCCTGAGTTTCTGCCCACTGGAGCCCACCTACCCCCTAATTGGGGTCTACAGCTGCTGACTAGATCCTTGCACAGCTCTGTAATTTATCTGGTGGCCTCAGGCTAGAGTGTTTCCTGGACTTCTCAGAACTACAGTGTTGGCTCTGTCTTAGGCACAAATATGTTAGGTGAAACTTCAAGTCAATCTCCCTCTTCCCCATGTTGGGTTAAGGATTGATTTGTGACATCTGTAGGAAGCAAATTAGGGAATTTACAACTGGTACATGAGGAAGGGGGAAGTAAGTTCTCCCTAAACTTAATCTATAACATACAGTTTTTGACCTTGTCTCCCTTTGGGTAGGGAGGGCAGAGGAAGGAGAGCATCTGCCTCTTTGAGTAGCCTGAACTTAAATTAGCCAAATATCATTGAACCTCCGTGACTTGAGGCTAGTTACGTGATGGCTAAGTCAATGCCAGGTCTAAGATCATTCTTTCCTTTATTCTATTTATGGAACAAAAGAGAGCATTTACTTTTTGGCAGGCATTGTTCTAGACGTGGGGAAAACAATTTTGAACAAGACTCATAAAGATCTGGCCCTAATGGAGCCTTCGTTCTGGGGAGTCCAAATTTCCTGTTACTTTCTCTCTCGTATCGTTCTCTAAAAGCCCAGCACAAATCCAGGAAACTGTGGTATCTCCAGGGGGAAGGGACCTCTCTGTCCTCTGAAATCATTTGTGTGTTCCAGGTTCCAAGAGTATAGCAGTGATCATAGCACATTATCTAGTGGCTGCTTGTGTGAGGGTTTAGGCTACCCTCTGGGAAACTGGACTGGGTCAGAGCTTTTTTGGGTGTGGTGAGGGGGCAGAGAGTGAGGAGACTCTGCTATGGTGCCTTCCAAATAGGAAATGTTCAGCAAATATTTGTTAAGCAAATGCATATCTGCATGAGGTAGTAACTTGGGTGGTATTACAAACACCAGACTGGATTCCAGCTCTTCGCATTAACATTTGGAATTCCTAGGAACTGTGCTGAACCAGGGAAAGATGAGAGCCCTCCTGCCAGGAGACCCTTTAGTTTTTTCCTGGAGCATTCCCAATATGAAAGCTCTCCCATGGAGGTGTGGGGAGTTTTAAATTGCCAGTGTGTTTGAAACAAGCAACATTGTCTACTGACCTTTCCCTAGGGTCTTGCATACTTTGATATGACAGAAGCAGGCATTGCTCTGAAGTTATAAATAACTAAGCAACTTGAGAGTTACACTCTCGAGTTAAAACAGCTGATTCCACTCTTGTTGTAGAGCAGAAAACTCTCTTTTCAAAGTCATGTGTGAGCAGCATGGCATTCAAACAGGATATTAATCTTCCTAGAAATTACACCAGGAAAACAGAATGCTTCCTCTTCTTCTGCCCTTATTTTTTTACTTTTTGAGATGGAATTCCACTCTTTTTGCCCAGGCTTGAATGCAATGGTGTGATCTTGGCTCACTGTAACCTCCGCCTCCCGGGTTCAAGTGATTCTCTTGCCTCAGCCTCCCGAGAAGCTGGGATTACAGGCATGCATCACCATACCCACCTAATTTTGTATTTTTAGTAGAGACAGGGTTTCTCCATGTTTGTCAGGCTGGCCTTGAATTCCCAACCTCAGGTGATGTGCCTGCCTCGGCTTCTCAAAGTGCTGGGATTATAGGTGTGAGCCACCATGCTCAGCCTACCTTTATTTTAATTTTTTATTTTTGCTTATATATATCTGTCATTTCAGCATCTGTGAAGTGAATGACAAGATATTTGTTATATTTACTGGTGACAGATAACACTTGCTAAACTTCCATTAGCTGATGTAAGGATTAGAAATGATTTTAAGATTAATCTAGTTTTCCCCAAAGAACTGGTCCAGGAATTGATATAAAGTCAAAAGGAGAAAAAGAAAGATGATGATTCTAAGATAAATATGCTCAGATAATTGCTTTTTATTAAAAGATACTATTCTTTTTACTTCTTAGGTGTTAAAATGTCTGCTTTTAATGAGAACATGGTTCGAGGTTGGTTTCTCAAGACAAAGTTATCAGTCAGCACAATTTGGGAATGATTGGGGTATTCTGCTATGGAATACCAAAGTCTGGTAACTGATCATCTAATTGAGACCCCAGTGTGATGCTTGAGTTGCCCACCTCCCATTACTAAGTCCCCATCAAGTAGGGATGTTTATACTGTGAGTCCCTTGCCCCAAGGCTGGTCCTTCTTTGGGCAGCTTTGGCTGAATTTGGAGAATAATTGTTATTCTTTGGAAATTTCATAATCGTAACCCAGGCAAGTACCTAGGAGGTAGAGCACAGGTGGGTGGGGGTAAAGTGCAGGGTGGGCTTTGGATATCAACTGATTGCTGTGGCCAAAGCAGAAATGCCCATGAGCTTGAGTTAGTGCAGTGAGTTAATTGCATGGTAATTAAATGCTAACATGATTGATCAGAGGAACTGTGTAATTGAAGCATAATAAAATGTGGCATGCTTAGTAAGCAATTGAGTTGTCTTCCCAAGGTTGTAGGCAGCACCGGGCAGGAGAAGCACAGATGTCTTGAACAAGTTGTTCCGTGCACAGTTTTGCCCTTTTGCCTTCTGAGGAAGATGTATGAGTTGAATCCTACATTCTACACCTGAGAATGAGATTCATAGTTGTATGTGACTGTATGTGAGATACTGTTTATTTTGTAGTACTTTGCATACTTTTTGGTATGTAGAATGTTTACTTGTTATCATTGGTGAAATTGCAAGATTTTTTTTTGTTTATGGGTTTTTGGGCTTTTCTATATGTATACTGGAATCAAAAGAGGCTTCCATATTGAATTCCCTACAGTAGCTCTCTGAATAAGCCTTAATTGGTGTATTTGGTAGAGATTCATGAAGATACCATTTAACAATGGTGGTAAATTTAAATATATGATGTTTTCTCTTGGATGAATGGTTAGATGATTTTTGCAACAAATTTTTCATTTCAAAAAAAATTTGGACACTTTGAAATAAAAAATGACCAAGGCCGGGCGTGGTGGCTCACGCCTGTAATCCAAGCACTTTGGAGGCCAAGGTGGGCGGATCACCTGAGGTCGGGAGTTCAAGACCAGCCTGACCAACATGGTGAAACCCCATCTTTAAAAAAAATAAATAAATAAATAAATTAAAATAAAAATAAAAAGTAAAAAATGACCAAATTTTCTATCAAGTTGAAAAGTAATTTAGATAAATATTTATTTATCTAATAAAAAAGGTAATACCTTTGAATGAATTAAAAGACCAGGTAAATTTTCATAACTTAGGTAGCTATCTTAAATTATTCTGGAAAGTATGGGCCAAACTTTGAGTTGAATTTTTAGTACAACATTTAGATTCATGTTTTTCTATTTAGATTTTTTGTGTGTAATATTACTTTTAGAGCAATGGACGTCTCTGTTAGCCATTGTTGACTCTCTCCCTCTTGTGAATAGAATAATAATCAGTTACTCCTAATCAGTATTCTTGATGTTTTTGTATATACATGTGATAGTAATTTACTACAAGCCATTGTGTAATATTAATGTTTTACTTACTTAGCTTCTTAACATTCCTATGAGGTAGATCCTGTTTTTATCTCCACTTTACAGATAAAGAAACTAAACTGCCGGGCGCGGTGGCTCAAGCCTGTAATCCCAGCACTTTGGGAGGCCGAGGCGGGTGGATCACGAGGTCAAGAGATCGAGACCATCCTGGTCAACATGGTGAAACCCCGTCTCTACTAAAAATACAAAAAATTAGCTGGGCATGGTGGCGCGTGCCTGTAATCCCAGCGACTCAGGAGGCTGGGGCAGGAGAATTGCCTGAACCCAGGAGACGGAGGTTGCGGTGAGCCGAGATCACACCATTGCACTCCAGCCTGAGTAACAAGAGCGAAACTCTCAAAAAAAAAAAAAAAAAAAAAAAACTAAACTACGGAAAGCTTAAGTAACTCGCTTAGGATCCTGTAAGGCAGGAATGGACCAAGGAAGCCTGGCTCTAGGATCTGTGACATTAACCCTTACCCTATGCTTCTTGTGTGCATGTACTAGGCATTCTGACTCTGATGGCTTTGGAGTGGTTCAGGATCTTGGAGTAGCTGCTTCATAAAAATAGATTGCCTTATTTTTTGTAAAATGTCTTTTTTTTTTTTTTTTGAGATGCCAGAGAAATGACCTTTGTATGTTGAATCTTTAGTTTGCTAGTAGAGCCTATTTGTTGAGGCTAACAGCATTTGTTACAGGTGATTCCATTGCTTGAGCTCTATTTCTGTTACTTTCTAAGTTTTTATCCTGTGATCATAATAAAAACATACCCAGCTGGCATCTCAAATCTGTTTGACTTAGCAAACTTTCAAGGTGTCTTCTAGCAGAACCTAGATTCCAAATAGCAGTCCAGCCTGGAGATTGCACTTCTGACACAGCAGTGTGGATGTGAGAGTCATCCTGCTTCTGTCCTTGGCATGGCTTGCCTGGAATACACATGCGCTGCTGAGAAGGGCCCTGCCCGGTCCTCTGGTTCCCTCCTTATAACGACTCATTGATCACACAGAACCAGGGAGGGCTTTCGGGGGCTTGTCAAGTCATGGTCATCTGTGCACCTAATTTACAGACAGGACCACTAAAGCTAGGGGAGGCCGATGGGCTTGCCTGAGCTACCTCCCAATTCCCTGCCCGGACCCCCCACCACCTGCCCCCCGTTCTGCCTCCTAAGTGCCTGGGCTCCGTTGAGGCAGAGAGAATCCAGTGACTTTGGATTCCGTGTCCACACCCAGTTGTTTCCCAGTCAGAAAAGGAAAGGAAATATTTAGCTCGGAGTTCAGATAAGGATATTAGTTTCAAGTTAATCCTGTGCTTAAACATTTTCTTTCTTCCTTTTTCCTTCCTGTCCTGTCCTGTCCTTCTGGTTGATATTTCTTATTGATTAGATTGATTGATTGATTGAGACAAAGTCTCGCTCTGTCGCCAGGTGGAGTACAGTGGCACGATCTTGGCTCACTGCAACCTCCACCTCCTGGGTTCAAGCTATTCTCCTGCCTCAGCCTCCGAAGTTGCTGGGATTACAGGCACGTGTTGCCACGCCCAGCTAATTTTTGTTTTTTTAGTAGAGATGGGATTTCACCAGGATGGTCTCGATTTTCTGAGCTCATGATCCACCCACTTTGGTGGGCCTCCCAAAGTGCTGGGATTGCAGGCAAGAGCCACCCTGCCTGGCTAAACATTTTATTTCTGTAAGTCAAGTGAAAAAAATATTTTTAATAAATAGGGAAAGTTTTAAAAACTCTTGGGGTCTTCCCAGTAGTCTGTATCGTCTTCATTCTTTTTGGTGTTTGTTACTGACAGCTTTAGTAAAGCATCTTGCAAAATGAGGGCTGGTAAGATGTGGTCCCAGTACCCAAATGGCTTGTGTTCAGCTTCCCTTCTCATGAGAGGTGCTGCCAGCCCCTTCAGGTCAGCACTGGGACCCACCAGCACATGTGTTTCCCTTGGAGGCCCTGGAGAAGTGTTCTGAAGTGTTGGCCCTTGGCTGGTGAACCAGAGGTTGGGGGCCCTGGGCTTTGGGGTTAGCTAGGCTTCGGTGTCACTTAGTCTTATGCAAATCATTTGATCATTCTGAGCTTCATTTCCTTAAGCTGTAAAATGGTGCTTACTTTATGCAGTAGTTGAGATAATGTAGATGATGAGATGGCATAGAAATAGGTGTATAATGATAATCTATGTATCATATTATAAATCTTGCCCAGCACATAGTAAAACATGCTACTTAGCATGTCATTTAATTTGTAAGTTATGGGTGTTGTAATTTGGAGGCCCTCATGGAGCCTCTGTTCTTTTATCCCCACTAATTAATGCATGGTGATGTTTTACCTGCTCTAGGGCTATGCTGTGGCAGGTGACGGAGAGTTTGCTGGCCTTGCAGCAGAGACAGGGGTGATGGGCACCAAGCAGTGCCCTTTTTCTGCCCTGCCTGCCCCCAGTGTCTCCAGGTCCTTGGAATGGCTCTCTGAGAATTAATAGAATGGTTTTCATGGATGTAAAAGAAGACAATCCCCAGAAAATCCAGATACATGGTATGAAGTGATATACCATGCTCTTCCTAAGTCGAGGAAAAGGAGCGCATTTGGAATGAAGTGTAAAAGTTAAAACACAGACTGTCTGTTGGCCCCAAGTATGATCCGAAAGCATTTTGACAAGAACTTCCTACAATATTAGTGGCTTGACTGTTGTTTCTGTGCTGTTTACATCTTGCCCAGTGCTAGCTGCTACAGCGAAGTCGTTTTTCTGTCTTCACTCTGGAGTGACCTCCAGACACTGAGCCCTCCTGTGGTTGTACTGTTTCAAGCTATTGTTATAAGGCTGAACTAGGATGACCAGGACACGACAAAACAGCTATTAGCAGCTCTTGTTATTAATGAGGTATGAACATGGTAAAAAATACGGGCTTCTGACGAGTATGTTAGTGTGTTTTTTATGTTTAGGAATGTTTCTAAGTTAAAGAAGGGCTGATGAGAATATGAGAATGACTCTATACTTTTCCATGAAAAATTCAACACCTATCCTCAAAACAGCTGGGCCTAGCTCCAAATTGCCCACTGTAGTCTTGTGAAAATTTTTTTGAATTCTCCCTTTTTTTCTCAGAAGTACTTGGATTTCACATTCTATCCCATAGTGCATTTTATTTGTTTTTATGTTAAAATGCTACTTTTCTTTGCTAATGTTAGAGGAGGGTTGACTTGCTTGCAAGATGTGCCATGTTCATCTTGCAGAACCCCTCCCTGCTGTGGGTCCTGGGGGAGCCCCCTCCCTGCCCCAACCCCAGCATGAGAAGTGGAGTCCTTTCTGCCCCTGACAGATGGATATTTGTGAGAGTAAGTGACATGCTTCATGGAGTTCACTCGCGAATGTTGAGGATTGATCCCGATTTCCTTATTTATTATGAAATTTCTGGAGATTGATACATCTAACTCACCATGAGATCATTTGTGTTTAAACTATTCTTTTGAGCCTGGGTAGAAGGAGTGACCCCATTTTTCTGAATTTCTTACCTTTAGTTAAGACAACAATAGGTATTTAACTTGCCTTTGGATGATCTCTTCTGGGTGTTTTTCTGAGAAGCCACTCTCAAAACCCAGCAGTAACCCTGACCAGTTTTGCACGTGTTTAGTGGAGACTGAATCGCTCCCTTGCTGTGCCCTGGTGCCTAGTCCTGCTCAGTGCACTCGGGAGGCCTCCAAAACTGAACTCTAGCCTTAAATACTCCTCATCCAGCACTTGCTTCTTCAGTCACAAAGTTGCTTTGCCCACCCAGCTGCTGTCCTGGGTCAGAGCTGGAGGCAGAAAAGTCTAAGCTTAGTATACTTTGGATGATGGTTTTTATACGTTTGCCACATGACAGACACTGGAGCCCCTCAGCATCTTTCTGTGTGGTTTGTATCTGCCACTGAAATGGGGAATTTTAGTCTTTTAATGGTGAAATTACTACATCATTTTTTGGGCCCTCTGACGGAGCTGGTTGTCTATTCTCAGAAGAGGCTCTGGGCGTTTCTTGGTTCAGAAATCTGCTCTTAGTGGAAAATTATTTCCCTTCCTTTGTTTCTTTAACCTTTTCCCCATTCTGGATTAACATATACTGATCCTAAGTAGCATACTAACTCTAAGAAGTCACCCAGAGTCCCACAGAAACTTAAATTGCTGTAGAGGCTACTCATAACTAAATAGACCACTCTGTCTTACCTTTTAAGATACTGACAGCAGGCTTAAAAAATTTAGATGGTAATTGGTAAGAGACATGATTTGCTTTTTCCAAGTGTACATTTTCTTTCTTCTCATGGATGGTATTTGAAGTTCTGTAATGGTATTAATTTGACAGACATAGAGCCAATCATGAAAAAATTCTTGGGTTACCCTTGCATGGAGTAAGTCAGTGAAATTAGGGGCTATTTGTCCAGATGTGATTTGTCCACAGTGTGCCCCAGTTTCTTGGAAGAACCATCCTACAGAAATCCGCCATGCTGCTCTGATGGTTCGGGTCAGATGTTTTGGGCATCTTCAAGACTTCCCTCTCCTGTTTGGATTGGTAACAGTATCTGTTTCCCATTCATCTGGCCTGCAAAACTTAACTCTAGTCTTAAATCCTCCTTTTCCAGCACTTATTTAGTCACAAAGTTACTTCAAGCCTGCTTTCCTGATCTCCTGTTTCAAGGTTCCCAATTTCTCCTAGTTAGCTTTGATTGGTGCCCCAGCCTCTAATCTCTCAATACCCGCTTTTATGCACCCAAGTTGCAGCTGCTGCATGGGCAGTCCCAAGTTCTCCACTTTGCTCCAGTCGGTCCTCCTGCCTCAGGAGCCTCTGGTCATGCTGAGTCCTTCTCACAGCGATGACCTAGGTCCTCCATCTCCCCCGACAGGGTCCACCCACAGCCCCTTCCTTACTGCTTTGCAGGCTCTTTGCTGTGCTTTTCCTTTGCTTGCTATGCCTGTCTGCCTGTCGCCAGACACTGAGAGCCACCTCGTTTCCCAAAGCCAGCTCCGGTCATCCCCCTTTTATGGGCCCTCCCCCTCCCCACTATCCGCCTGCCAGGTGGGAAGTGATAGCTTTCCTGCTGAGCACCTGTGATGCGTTGTCTTGTCCTAGTGCTGGTGTCCTTTGCTTTCTGTTAGAATTTCCTGCTCTGTGGTAAATGTCGGATTTCCTTCCTGTTTAGGCAGGGACATGTCCTGCAGCCCAGGGTCAGCTGGAACAGTGGAGGGAGTATATCCCATAGCCTTGTAGACCTGGGTTTACCTTTTGCTAAGGGCAAGTCACTTAACCTCCAGTTACCCATTTGTGAAATGGCCCTTCATTCTTCCCCTGCAGGGTGATTGTGATAATGAAAAACGAGGTGTGACACATACTAAGGGGCCTAGCAGAGATCTGGCACATGGACAACTCAGTAAATGCCAGATCCTTCTCTAGGCTTCAATCCAGATAGGGTCTTAGAAGAAGTTGTGCATAAAATTGGCTTTAAGAAAATATTGATGGAATTGCACACCCTCTCAGACTCTGTATGGCATTTTGCAGCTACGGATTAAATGGTGCAAAAGACTGTAGCCTTGACTGTTGGAGGTATGACTCTGGCTCTGTTTCACTGATTTCTGTCTATACTGTAGGGCAGAGAATATGCCAGATTTCTTACAAGTTAATCTCTCCGTCCTCTACTAACCAAAGCAAAAGAAATACTTGAGGTGACAGAAACCTCAACATTTGCTTTGCTATAAGTTGGAAGACACATCTGTCTACTTTTTTGCATAATATATGCACACAGCATACACCGTACCTAGCTGCTTTCCTGTGGTCACCAGTTGCTTGATGATTACTAGTCTAGTATGTGCACACCTCCAGCTTTTTTAGTTCTTGTCAGTCATTAATTTCCTAGAGGCTCTTATTACTTGAGAACAAAACTTTTGAATATACTATGAATGAAGTTTTACCTGATTTCACTATGTCAGTGGTATAATGAAAAAATGACAGTAGGCTGGGCATGGTGACTCACGCCTGTAATCCCGGCATTTTGGGAGGTAGAGGCAGGCGGGTCAGGAGTTTGAGACCAGCCTGGCCAATATGGTGAAACCCCATCTCTACTAAAAGAAAAAAAAACAAAAATTAGCTGGGTGTAGTGTGGTGCATGTGTAATCCCAGCTACTGAGGAAGCTGAGGCAGGATAATTGCTTGAACCCAGGAGGCAGAGGTTGCAGTGAGCTGAAATTGTGCCACTGCACTCCAGCCTGGGTGACAGAACAAGTCTCTGAAAAAAGATGTCTCACAAAAAAGAAAAAAGAGTGACAACATTTTCTTCATTGTGGCAGTGAAGTATAATTCTGTTAAGAAATCAAATGTCTAATGTTGTTAAGCAATATCGTGAGTCTCTCTTTACAAGTTGGGAACAAAGTTTTAATGTGGTGCTTTTCTCCCCTCTCAAAGGTCTTTTATAACCTGTATTAGGCAGATGAGCTTGTTTGATTAAGGGTGGTAATTAATTCATAGCAGTCATTAGCATGGAAACATAATCTGACCTTCAAGTACTCTAAGAAGAGATTTTAGCAGTTCATGGGCTGACTTCTGACAGACGAAAGAAAAAGGAAATTGTATCAGTCAGTTTGGTGTATTATTTCAAAACATGGAAATTAATTTTGTGTCAGGTTGTGATTGTAATTGAAGTGTTAAAGACTTCCAGAGTGGTAAATTGCATTTTATCTCTCAGTAGTCCTTAAGTGAGTATTCAACAGATACCTTCCTAAATAATTGGCATTGCTAATGAGAAGAGTTAAGTCAGTTTCTATCTTTACCCTGTTAGAGTGTGGAATTACCAAACTGGGAAAGTGAAAACTTTCCCAGAAGAGAGTGAATATGCAAAATGCCATTTAAAAAAATATACCTTGGCTGGGTGTGGTGGCCCATGCCTGTGGTCCTAGCACTTTGGGAAGCCAAGGTGGGTGGATCACCTGAGGTCAGGAGTTTGAGACCAGCCTGGACAACGTGGTAAAACCCCATCTCTACTAAAAGTACAAAAAAAATTTAGCTGGGCATGGTGGTGGGTGCCTGTAATCCCAGCTACTTGGGAGGCTGAGGCTGGAAAATTGCTTGAACCCAGGAGGTGAAGGTTGCAGTGAGCCAAGAGCACACCACTACACTGCAGCCTGGGTGATAGAGCGAGACTCCGTCCCCACCCCTCCCAAACAATTATATATATATATCTATGTATATATAGATACACACACCCACACACACCCACTCATGCGCACGCACACACACCCGTCATTTACACCAAGGAGAGCAGAAATGCAAGTCTGGAACATTTTTTGGAGAGGAGCAGGTATGATGCAAAGGTACAGACCTAGGAATTAAGAGTACATGAGCCTTGGAACTCCCTACACACTCCGTTTCCTTCTCTATCAAATGAAGCTGCTTAGCTAGAGAAGATCTAAGGCCCATTCTAATGCTAAGATTTTATTATTTCTGTTTCTCTGATGTTTTTCATCTTCTACTTAAATCTATGTGGTAGATGGCTATCTTCAGCCATCCCCCCAGTATGATTTTAATCCCCCCAAAAGCATATTTATCCTATCAGTTAGCTATTGCTATTCACTCAGCACTGTGTTGGTGAGATTGATCCATGTTGTTGTTTGTATGACTAGTTTGTTCATAGTAATGCTGCATAGTAATCCATCATGTGAATATACTATAATTTATCCATTTTACTGTCAGTGGAAATTTGTATGGTTTCCAGACTTTGACTACTCCTAAGAGCCAGTGAGTTGTGGTCTTGTTTTCGGGCCTTGCCAGTGTGCAGGAATTTAAAACTTTCTCTTTCTCCTTTTCTTTGAAATGTAACTACAGCAGATCCTGTTACATGTTGGGTTTAGTAAACTTTGTGATGAGTGTTCTCCCTTCAGGAGAGGCCATTTATTACCTAGATACAAGAAATTATCCTTAGGCTTATCTGTGTCAACATATTACCAGGGACTGAAGGATCACTGAAAACATGCATACAGTTTCTAGTTTTTCATTTGATCTTCACTTTAAGTGTCCATAAAATGTCCTTCCTACTGTTGTAAATGTTGGATTTATAACAGAGTGTAATGTTGGGGGTTTTTTTTTGGTATTTTTCATACATGTGATTTTTTTTTTTCAGACGTGTTTTTATATCAGTCTGCAGTGAATTCTTTTGGAAGTGGACAGGCCATAAAGTATAAATAAATTCAGCAGAACATACTTGCCATTCCTCTTGTAGCCACCCTCTGCCTGTCGTTTCTGTGAGCTGGGCTCGCCCCACAGCAGCTGTGGTTGCTGGCATGTCCCACTGTGCGGTGGCTCCCTGAAACCCAGGCCTCGCTGCCACTGAACTCCCTGTGCAGCAAGATGCTCGGTGAGAAGAGTAGCTCTGATATGATGGGGCCACGATGCTAAGGGAGCCAATCAAGTGTGAATTCCAGAAGTGAAGACATTTGATTAGTGTGACTCTCCCTTGTGGAGTATCCAATCCAACCATCTCTTTTTACAAGTGGAGATGTTGGTTTAGAGACGTCAAGTGACTTGTCCAAGTAGAAACCATGTCTCTTGCTGCTGTTCCTGTTGCAGCTTATCTGAAGTTATTATTTATGATTAGAAGTTAAGGCAGTATGAAAAGAAGACAGTGTGCTCACAGTTTATTACAGTTTTTGGCTTCTAAATTAGGTCCAGAACAACATGTGAATTTGCCTTCTCCTTTCTGCAAATGACACACAGTGTCCTTTCCTCTTTGGATTATGTTTTCAGTGTTTTTATATGGGTCGTAGGTTTATTTTGGTCCTAATCACATTATGCTGACATCTAGTTAGAGTTTTGCTGCTCTGCCTGAAGAATTCTACATTTTACTCTATTTATTTTGACTACAAATAAGACAAAGTGTATCTGTCAGATGAAGGAACACATTCACTCTATGGTGTTGGTAGTGACCTATAATTACGTCAAATCTTTTGATTTCGACTTTGGGTGCATGCTTGCTTCTAGACAGCTGTTGCAGCCTTGATCCCCCTCCTGTCTCTTTTCTTCCCAGGCTTAAGGTCTGGTGGTGGTTTTCTGTCTTTGGTACCATCAATGTCTGCCCACCCAGCTTAATTGGACAGAAGCTCTGGGGGCAGGTGATCAATCTTACCACGACTCATTTGCCTGATGCTGTGCAATTATTCTTAGTAGCTGTGCCTCGCATTGTTTTGAGAGCAGAAAGTTTTGCTTGAGCTGCTTGTGTAAGATTTTAGGTAGGAGGTAAGGTAAGTAATTGCATGAGGCAGAATACATCTTGGTAAACTTGGTCCTGATTTTTATTGCAAAGGTGAAGATCGACTGGAGAGGAGGGAGACGTGGGTTTCACTGGGACCATCCAGTGATAGGATTGCTCTCACTGTGATGCTGTAGATTGAAGGTGTTGCTGCTCTGTCACCCTGTGACACTTCCTCACTGTTACTATTTCTTTGAAGATCAGTGAATACAGATGAATGAGCTAATAAGATTTCAGTGGCTGGCGGACGTTGAAGCCAAGGACAGCGAGAGGTTGCTGCTAATTCAGAGATTACCAAACCTTCGCCCTTCCTCCCACTTTTTGGCTTGGTGTCCCTGGTTTCTGCACGCATGCCTTTCATCCATTAGCCTCTATTTGTCTGACCGTTCCTTAGGCTCACCCTTCTCCCTTTGTCCTCTTCCTTCTCCTTCTTACCCTCAACTGCTGTTAATAGAAAATCACAGTAAAGGTTGAAGCATTTGTTGTACTTGGAATAAAATGGGATGCTTCGTGTTTTTTGCTCGAAAAACAATTGAGTTAAATCCTTATAGAAACAAATATAAAGATACCCCAAACAAAATTGTTTCTACTTTTGTTTTTAAGTTTGCTTGGGGACCATGGTGGTTTACCCCCACTGCATTTGTCCAGCAATGGAGAGAAATGAGGTGGTGATTGCTGTTTTGTAATGAACCTGAATAATTATTCCTCATCCCAAATATTTTAATTTTGTGCCCCTTTTATAAACAAACAAAAAAAATAACGTTGGCCTGGAGATTGAGGACTCTACTTAAATTCGAATTTGACTTTTAAAAGTCAAACACACTGCTGATGTTTTAAGAGAGTTGGTGCTTTGTGGCTTACCACACTACCCACTTGTAAAAACAAACATGTTAACTCTAAGGAACACACTGATCTGATGGTACACAAGTTTCCCAGACCTGTTGGGTAAGTCTGTTTGTCTCTTTCTTTTTTTAAATGAAATAATTATGGGAGACTCTGCAGCCATGTCCCAACTCTGCCACTTACTTAAATATCCCTAGACATATTACTTGAACTATTTAAGCCTCAGTTTTCTCCTGTGAAAAATGGGAGTAATAATTTTGCTTAGCCATAAGATTGCTGTGTGAAATGACAGTAAAGCACCGACATCAGACTGGGCACATAGTAAATGCTCATCAAATATTGGCTAGCAAGATTGTCTTCTTTTTTTTTTAGACTGAGTCTCACTCTGTCACCCAGATTGGAGTGCAGTGGCATGATCTTGGCTTACTGCAACCTCCGCCTCCCAGCTTCAAGCGATTCTCCTGCTTCAGCCTCCCAAGTAGCTGGGATTACAGGCATGCACCACCACACCTGGATAATATTCCTATTTTTGGCAGAAATGGGCTTTCACCATGTTGGCTGGGGTGGTCTTGAATTCCTGACCTCAAGTAATCCAGCCCCTGGGCCTCCCAAAGTGCTGGGATTACAGCATGAGCCACTGCCAGCATGTTCCTTTTTTTGCTTTCTTTCTCTTTCTTTCTTTCTTTCTTTCCTTTTCTTTCTTTTTTTTTCTTTCTTTTCTTTCCTCTTTCTTTCTCTTTCTTTCTTTCTTCTTTTTTTTTTTTTTTTTTTTTTTT
>NW_022436977.1:2780512-2976059 GCF_009761245.1 Sapajus apella | reverse complement strand
TTGAGACAGAGTCTCACTCTGTCACCCAGGCTGGAATGCAGTGGTGCCATCTCAGCTGACTGCAATTTCCACCTCCCTGGTTCAAGCAATTCTCTGCCTCAGCCTACAAGTAGCTGGGATTATAGGGGCCCACTGCCATGCCTGGCTAATTTTTGAATTTTTAGTAGATACAGGGTTTCACCATCTTGGCCAGGCTGGTCTTGAACTCCTGACCTCATGATCCACCCACCTAAGCCTCCCAGTGGTGCATTTCTTTCTAGTTATTTGTGTTGGAGGCAGGCAGGAGCCACAGAGTTTGGAGAGGTAGGAGGAGCATAGGTTTTGGAGACAAATAGTCATGGGTCCAGATTTCAGGTCACTAGCAGGTTTGGTAAGACTTTAAACTTGTCTCAGCCTCAGATTTTTCAACTGAAAATTAAATTTCTATCTGCTTTATCAGTGTTTTGAGGACTAAATGGGCTAGAACATGCAAAATATGGTACACAGTGGAGAGCCATGACCTGCAATGTGTTTTTTTTTTTTTGTTTTATTTTTTTGAGATGGAGTTTTGCTCTGTCGCCCAGGCTGGAGTGCAGTGTTGTGATTGTGGGTGGCTCCCTGCAACCTCTGCCTCCCGACTTCAAGGAATTCTCCTACCTGAGTCCCAAGTAGCTGGGATTACAGGCGCCCGCCACCATGCCCAGCTTATTTTTGTGTTTTTAGTAGAAATGGGATTTCACCATGTTGGCCAGGTTGGTCTCGAACTCCTGACCGTAAGTGATCTGCTCACCTCAGCCTCCCAAAGTGCAGGAGTAAGCCACCACATCCAGCTTGCAATGTCTTTTTAGTGTGGATTAGTGGTATTGAAGCAAGAGTGGCTGCAAGAAAGTATCAGAGGTGTCAGACCTCTTGAACACCTAACTGGGAAGGAAGAGGTGATTTATTTGCTAACAGCCAAGCTCGTCTAACAAAGAGAAGCTCTGACTTTATGTAGGCTTACAACTCTAGATATTACACTTGAAAGGGTCTTGGGTTTACAGCCTTAGAAATTACATGTGAAAGGGCCTTGGGTTTATAGTTTTAGAAATTACATGTACAAGGGTCTTGGTCCATGGAATAGGTGTGGGGTGGGGGTTTGACCTTGTTTAAGTAAAAACAGTGCCTTCCGGAGAGATTCCCCCATAGTATGCTGTGCCTGCTATCTATAGGAAGGCGATTAAAAAGGTGCCCCTCGGCCAGCTTTTTCTTCTATTGAAATGTAGTGTGAAAGTCGAGGGGGTGGTGATCCTAGATGCTTATGTCTCTTTCCTCATTATAACGAATTAAGATTTATTGAGCACTATACATGTGCCACACACAGTTCTAAGCAGGATTTGAAATATTAACTTGTTTAAACCTCACAACAATTCTGAGGGGTAACTTCTACTATTGTCCCTATTTTACGGATAAGGAAACTGAGATTTAAGTAATTTAGCCACTTGCCCAGGGCCACAGACCTCTATCTTCCAGAGGTGGAGGAACCTGGTATGAAGGTGGGGCCCACAGTGTTGACCATAGAGCTTAGGCTTTTCCGTGAGACAAACCCTTTCCTCTTGAAGATGCTTTTTATATAAAAGACAGACATTTCCCCAGCAATTAAAGTTGGCCGTCTCAGTACCTTTGGGTAGGGATAGTTAAGTACCTCTCACTTATATTGGTAAATACCTCATAAATATTAATGGCAGCCTGAGTCAAGTCTTGGTCTGGACCATGTTGATTTTTCTGTTAGTGTTCACACCTTTAAGCTGCATCCCTGATGGCTCCTAAATGAGACACTGAGGGAATTGGTTTCCTGTGCCTTTTCAATATAAATTATTAGCTGGAGATGATGATAGCATATTAAATAAGCTTAACCTCGGAAGTTTGGCATCTTTCAGAACAGCAAACTGTAAATTGAAGACTCCAGTGTTCTCTTACCTTTACAGGCTGATACAGGGTATGCTGGCTGCTAGAATTAGGCTACGAAGCAAAAGTGATGGGTAACGGAAAGTGGGTCTTGTCAGTAGTGCAGAAGGTATAATGCGTAGTAGTAAATTTCTGTTTGATGGTTGAGGACTATAAAATTGACCACAGTTTTCAATGAAGGACATTCTCTAGAAGAGAGTGTGTTATGTGTATGTGAAATTGAAGTTGTAATTTCTAGGAAAATATTCCTGAAACTTGAAAAGTTTTTTTAGTGGGCATCTATATTAGTTTGTTTTCACGCTGCTGATAAAGACATACTCGAGACTGGGTAATTTACAGAGAAAAAAAGGTTTAATGGACTCACAGTTCTACGGGGCTGGGGAAGCCTCACAGTCATGGTGGAAGATGAAAGGCACGTCTTACTTGGCGACAGACGAGAGAAATGAGAACCAAGTGAAAGGGGTTTCCCCTTATAAAACCATCAGATCTTGTGAGACTTAATACTACGAGAACAGTATTGGGGAAACCGCCTCCATGATTCAGTTTTCTACCACTGGGTCCCTCCAACAATATGTGGGAGTTATGTGAGTTACAATTCAAAATGAGATTTGGGAGCGGACATAGCTAAAACGTATCAGTGTCTAAAATAAAGTTTCGAACCAAGACCTTCAGAATGTATGCCATTTTTCTCTGGGAATCTGAAGTCTTCATTGTTGTATGGTTGTATGCCTCCCAAAGTTGTGTTTATTAATTGTCCTGTCTGTGGCCTGGCATGGTGGCTTATGCCTGTAAGCCCACGCTTTGGGAGGCCAAGGAGGGCAGATCCTAAGGTCAGGAGTTCAAGACCAGCCTGACCAACATGGTGAAACCCTGTCTCTAGTAAAAATGCAAAAAAATTAGGCAGGCTTGGTGGCACGTGAGTATAAGCTAATCGGGAGGCTGAGGCAGGGGAATTGCTTGAACCAGGGAGGTGGAGGTTGCAGTGAGCTGAGATCGAGACACTGCACTTCAGTCTGGTGACAGAGCGAGACTCTGTCTCAAAATAAATAAATAAATAATTGTCTCTCTGATGGGAAATGGCACATTTCCATCTCCCTGCTTCTTGGAAGAGCTTGCAATTTACCCCTGAAGTTTGTTGAAGGCGGAGAGCTGAGTAATGTCTACATCAGTGTAAGTGTATGCACTGGCATATGGTCTTTCTCTAAGGAGTTAGAAAAGATAACCTTGATAGCTTTCATGTTGAATGTACGGGGAATACATAATTATGAATAGGTTTTGTTATATCTGCCCCTCTGTTGGCAACGGGACACTAAGTCAGCCTTTTCTTGTTTCTTCCAAACAGGAAACATAGCTACAGCCTAGAGAACAAGGATGTGGTTGGAAAGATAACCGTGTATGTTGTTAAGTGGAAAAAGTAGCGTCATATTGCAAATTTAGGAGGTCCAGTATTAGTTACTTAATAGTTGTTGATTTTAAAGTGTGTGTCTAGCTATTTTAGAAGTTCTGTCTCTCCAGGGATATGGAGTGGTTTTTAAAATAATCTCTGATGGCTATCCTTGCATTCTTACTCACTTTTTTTTTTTAGGGATTTAATTTTTATGTACTTGTTAAATTTTTGAGTGGAGTGTGTGTTTAGCTCCTTATATACTTAGTCCTTGCCAGGGTGAATGGTTAAATTAAAGGTGCTTTAAAAGCTCCACACCATTGCCTGCCCTGTTGGCTTGGTTGGAAAGAAAGAAAGTATTCTACTTTAAGCTTTCACTTTCTTTTTTTCGTTTTACACTGTCATTCCTTTGTCACTCTCATAGATTGATAGGGGAGTGTGTCTGGTCCCTTGACTTCTGGGCCAAACATGATTAAACTGCAAACCTGAAGCTTGAAGGGAAAGATGATCATAAGAATAGTTTTTTGGTGAAGTGCAGATCACATCCTGCCTGCCTTCTATTTCTCCTCTATGGCTGAATATTTTACATCTGTGCAGTGGTGTTGAGGAAAGCAGAGAATGGCTGGGGCTGGGCTCCGTGGGGGTGGGGGTGCTGGGAAAAGTCCTGGAGTAGGGTTAGGGTGTTGTTAACCAAAAAACCAAACTCTAAAATAATTAAAAATGTTTATTCTGAAATGATATGAGTGACCATGGCCTGGGAAACAGTCTCAAGAGGTCATGAGAAAATATGCCTGAGGCATAGTTTGGTTTTATACATTTTAGGGAGACAATCCACCTGTAATGTTACAGGTCATAGGTGGATTCCAAGATCTTCTGATAGGCAGTTGGTTGAAAGAGTTAAGCTTTGTCTAAAGACTTGAAGTCAGTAGAAAGAAATGCTTGAGCTAAGCTGGATGGTGGGGGTTGTGAGGGCCAAGGTTCTTGTTTTGTTACGTAAGTTAAGCCTCCAGTTAGCCTTCCAAGATAGATGGTAAATGTCTCTTTTCTGGCCTTAAAAGGTGTCAGACTCAGTTAATCTCTCCTAGATCCTAGAAAGACCTGGCTGCATTAATGGAGATTTCCCCATGCAAATGGAGTTTCCCCCACACAAATTTCCCCCATGAAAGATGACTTTGCAGGGCCATTTCAAAATATGTCAAAGGAATATATTTTGGTGTAAAATAGTGCCATTTCCTTCAGTGTCTGCCCTCTACCACGTGATGTTATACCACAGTCAAGTTGGAAGTTGGTATCTTATTGCCACAGAGTGTGTTTTGTCAGTCTTTGATCTCTATTTTAATGTTAATACTGGTCAGTTTTGCCTGAACTCCAAAATGGAGCGGGTATGAAGAGGCGTGTCCAACCTCCCTTCCCATCATGGCTGGAAATTCAGTTTTTTCACTTTTCTTTGGCATCCTCTGGGCCAGGAGGAGTCTGTTCAGTTGATGGAGGGGCTTAGGGCTTTATTTTTGCTACAGTGTGAACGCATGACCCAAGGGGTTGATGCTCAGCTCTTTGACTTGTGGTCTAAGAAAGCAGGTTGTGTCTGCAGCTTGAAATAATCCATCTTCTATTTTAGAGGGAAGATACCAGGAAATAAAAAAGAGAATATGTGTCAGAAAATCCATTTAAAATCATCTGTGGGTGGTTTGACACACTGTCTTGTTGGTTAGTTTCTACACTTCAAGATTGGTTTCTGAATCAAGTTTTGGTTGTGGTGTTCCATTCTCGTGGATGAAATACGGGTCAGCTTGCTGAAGGATTGGCACAAGTGGCATGTGGATAGGTCACTGCTGAATCCTGGCTGCTAGACCAGGTACCCTGTGAGCTTTTTGCAGTTACTTGTTTCTGATGAACTTGTAGCTGAAAAACTTATGACAGGAGTTGCTTTTCAGTAGAGGTGGGTATTTCCTTGTTGTTGTTTTTTTAAAGCAGCAAATTTGTGACTTGTTAACCCCTGAGGCTTTCTAAGAATGTTCTTCGGTTTACCAGGTTTTCTTGCTGGTTTATTTTGCCTGTTCGTGTTGTATTTTTTCTGCCCTGCAGCTGACATTTTGAGGACAGAAGGACTCCCAGGCGTCAATTTCAGAGTTCAAAAACCAGAGGAGAAAATTGCATCTTCTCTCTCAGATGTGCAATTAACTTAGACTTTGACAGATTCACTCACCCGCTGGGATGTGGGAGAATGTTACAGAGGATTTGAAAGCTGTTAATGAAATGAGTGGTCTGCCCTGAATGTGGTGCGCACTCGCACACACACACGCGCGCACACACACACACACACACTCTCTCTCTCTCTCTCTCTCTCTCTCTCTCTCTCTCTCTCTCTGTCTCTGTCTCTCTCACTCATTCTCACTGTAACTGTCACTCTCACTCTCACTCTCACTCCCCACCACCCCTGACAATTCTGTGGATCCTAGGGCTGGGATAAGTCCTCAAAGGTTATCTGTAGTTTAGATACTAACTCTTACCTGCCTTAAATATGCCAAATATTTCTCAGGACCAGAAGTTTATATAAAGTACATCATGGCACAGCTGTTCTTGCAGAGCCCCAAAGTCAGCAACAAGGGGAGATAAATTCCAGAGAGAATGAGCTAAACTGGGCAGTTAAGTTGGGGAAGATAAAATATTTAGCTGACTTGTGACTTAAGATCCTTAGTGAGGTTTGGACATGGTGGTGGTCTCCTGCACTTCTCTAACCATAAAGTTCTGGAATAAATACTTTCTACAAATCTGCCTTCCCCTCTGCCCCACCCTGCTTTCTGATTAAGAGGAGGGGGTCAGGCCAGGGGCAGTGGCTCACGCCTGTAATCACAGCACTTAGGGAGGCCGAGGTGGACAGAACACCTGAGGTCGGGAGTTTGAGACCAGCCTGGCAAACATGGTGAAACCCCATCTCTACTAAAATACAAAACTTTATCCAGGCATAGTAGTGTGTACCTGTAATCTCAGCTACTCAGGAAGCTGAGGCAGGAGATTCACTTACACCCAGGAGGTGGAGGTTGTGGTCAGCGAGATCGTGCCATTGCACTCCAGCCTGGGTGACAAGGGCAAGACCCCATCATCCCTGTAAAAAAGAGAAGGGAGTCAGAGGGCTTTAATTTTCTGATCCCCTAAGATCATAGCTGTGTGACATTAGACAAGTGGGCCATTTTGTTAGCAGCTAGAATCTTCAGAGCTGAGCACTATGCTAACTATATTATATGTATTTATATATGGATATATATAGAGAGAAGAAGTTGGCTGAATCTCAGGGAGAAGTTCACAAATCCATTGGCCTAAGTGGGAGAATTTATCCCAGTAATTGATATACCAAATATACAAAAAATTAATAATATAGAGAATAACTAGCTTGATTTAGTGGACACACAGACCACAGCTCTCATAACTTGAAAAGTACATAGTTTTAACACATGTGGTACATTTATGAAAAGTGACAGTGTACACACCTCAATAAATTTTAAAGAGGCAGTGTCCTGTGGGCCACTTAAAAAAGTCAAAACCAATTAAGTTAGAAATTAAAGATGAAAGGCAACTAAATTACCAGTGCTGCATGAATGTGAGATACTCTTTAATTATTTTCCCATATTGAACATACTGGTCGCAGCTGGGAAGAGCTCAGTCTTGGGAAGATAGCCCACAACACAGCAGTCTGAGCAAAGCAACTTTATCTAGGGTTACTAGGATTAGATGATGCTGTGATTTCCTTTTGAGGGACCTGGGGTGAAACGTTTGTGGGAACCACTTTCTGCTTCCCAGTTAGGCATTTTGTAAACATAAATCCCAGTCCTTCTATTTTCTTAGGAAGAGCCCTGAAAGCCACCTGGGGTTCTTTGTGTATGGGAATTCTGGGCTATTTCAGCATTCCTGTGCCCTAATAACATAGCCTTTTCAATGCTGGAAAATAAAAATGTCTTATTGCTTCATAAACAAAATCGTCAGCTTTCACAAAGCTGTGAATAGAAGCTTTGTCCATGGCAGATTTTAGACTCTGAATTTTTCTGTTAATGTAACAATTTAACAGTTCCTATTCTTAGAGGGTCTTGCATGTGTGTGCTTGTGTGTGTGGAAAGCAATTTAGGCATGCACTTGCCTCATCAGGGTGCTGAGACAGCATGCTGTAGAGAAAAGACGCTGGGCTCAGAAGCAAGAGAGACAGTATCTCCTGGGACAAAAGCCAGTCGTTTTCCTCTCTAAGCCTCAGACAGGACTTCAGATTCCTACCTTGAAGTAGCTCAGAAAGACTAGCTGAAACCACTGTGAACTTTAAACAGCTCTGCTTTGTCGCACAGTAAGTGTCAGTAAATGATACCTATTGAGATTGTCATCTGCAGCTTCATTCATTCAAAGTCACAGCTTTAGAATTCAGAATCAGTTGGGCTGCCTCATACATGCATTATGTGCTTACTTTTATTCATTCTTACAGATGTTTGAGAAACTGTGGTAGGAACTGGAAGTTCAAGTTAGTATCCTTTGTCCATGATGATGAGTTTCCCCAGCAAATGAGTAGAAGAAGAACTTAGATTCAAAGGATGTTCAAGTTGGAAAGGATTTTCCTTCTTAGATTTTGCACTTAAGGGGAAAAAGGCCCATAAAGTTAGAATGATTTACCTTGGGTCATAGCTAAATAGGACAAGAGCAACATGGTGGAACTCATCCTCATAGTCATCATGATCGCACCTCTGCACGTGAATTCATTTCACAACCTCCTTTTGAGAACACTATTACCGTCCAATTTTACATGGTGGCTATAAGGCACTTGCCGATGGTTGCATAGTTCCCACTGCGTGCTGTGTAGCTGCAGATCTTACCCTTCTACTCAGAGCCCTGTGTGCACTGCCTCTCATGTATGTTTATCAGTTAATTAAAGTTAATTTGCTAAGGCCATCCATGTGTCCTCAGGCACAGTGTCATCTTCGACAAAATCAGGGTGATATATTAAATGTTCTCCGATTTCTCTGAAATGTATATCAGTCTCTTTGAGATGATTTAAAACCAGCATGAGATTAACTTGCACATACAGATTTACACGAGTTGGTTCTGCTTGAATTTATTGAATACGTCCTGCTGTTCGCTTCCGAAATGGGGTCATTCACTCAGCCCCTGGGGACCACCCTACCCCACCCTACCTCCTCCAATCATATTTTCTCCAGCCATTGGCAGAACAGTGTGTGAGGTTAGTACAATGTCTTTTCGTGGTAATGTTGCAATTTAGTGTGATCTTTTACTTGGATATCAGAAATTGGTGAAAACATACTGCAGTCACCCTTTTCTTGTCAATGTTGGCTTCATCCACGTTGTTCCCTTTTATTAATCCTTCAGTAGCAGAGTTTTGGATACCTCATAGAAAATAGGGCATTTGCTTAGACTTGTAGGCCATTCTGTCTGTATGGTCCCTAAGGCCGTGTAAGGGATCAGGAGACTGAGTCCTGAGAGGTGACGTCCCCTATGTGCCGTAGCTTAGCTGCACAGGTGAGGCCAGCTGGATGCTGCCTGCACCTGTTCCCCCTGCCCACGCTGCACCCCTACTTCTAGTTCAGGCCTCCTTAGTCAAGGGGCCCCTTGTATCTTGCTGAGGAATTCTGGCAGTCTGTTAGAGCTCTTGGCAGTGTGCTGTGGGATCTATACATACAGACTCATGTGCCTGTCTATATATGCAGACTCTATGTGCCTGACTCTATGCGCCAGTCAGAACTGCTGTAAGAGAAGATGGAAGAAAGGTAAAGACTTCAGTTTTGCATTAATGGTGCAGGTCGGGCAGGAGGGGTGGCTTGGAGTAGGCAGTGATGTGGTTGTTCATGTAGATTATACATTTACTATTTTTTTCTTGTATACTCAATAAACAAACCCAATAAGCAAAAACAAAACCAATAAGCAAAAGATCTAAGGGAAAAATAATCATTTCCTTTCTTTCTTTTTTTTTTGATACAGAGTTTGCTTTGTTGCCCAGGCTGGAGTACAGTGACACAGTCTCGGCTCACTGCAATCTCTGTCTCCCGGGTTCAAGCTATTCTCCTGCCTCAGTCTCCTGAATAGCTGGGACCACAGGTGTAAGTCACCACACCTGGCTGATTTTTGTATTTTCAGTAGAGATGGGGTTTCACCATGTAGACTAGGCTGGTCATTATTTTCTTTCTAATGTGATGAAAATATTTGTACATTTCCTCTGAATTAAACCATATGAACACATACAGCCATCATTCTTGTGCACTCTGACTCAGTGTTGTGTGTCCCCCCTTCCGAGCCCCGGTGAAGCCAGCTCTGGGAGCCAATCCAGGTACCTGGTTTGGGATGGCTGGTTAGTTACAGTCATCTCAGGGACCCTTCCCTTAGCAGGCAGGACCTGCTGGAAATCTTAAAGGTGGTCTACTTTCAAACAGAAGCAAACATTTTAAATCTTAAGTTTTCTGTATCCGCCTAAGATGCTGGCCCAAAAGAATCTCCCCTAGACCCTGGCCCAAGTGATCTTTATTTCTGTTTGGAAGTTGGGAAATGTTCTTTATTTCCATGTGAGAGGTAATGTAGGGGTTATAGATGCCAGCCCCTATTCTCAGGTACCTTATTCTGTGTGCCTACAGACAAGCCATGAATATGTGGAAAGTGAAGCACTAGCATTTACAAAAGTTACATGTATGTTTTGGTTTTGTAGCATGTGTGCACATGTACCAATCTACAGTCTATAGAGTCTGCATGTATAGATGTATATTTACAGTATACATACATGCACGTATAGACAGGCACATACAGTCTGTATGTATAGATGTATATTTACAGTATACATACATGCATGTATAGACAGGCACATACAGTCTGTATGTATCGATGTGTATTTAGAGTATACATACATGCACGTATAGACAGGCACATGTGGTATCAAAGAGAAACGACCCTGAGCTTCCTTTTGATGCTTGGGAAGGCCTTCAAGGGTTAAATTGTTGAGACATGGGCCTTCAGGGGTGGGTTGGGTTTTGAGATTGGTGGTAAGGAGTGCATACCACAGCCAGTGGGATCGGAGCAACAGTGTCGGGCATTTGATGTCAAAATCTGAAGTCTTTTTTGGACTCCCCAGGGTGATGATGATGAGTGAGGTTTGGCCTGTGAGATATATGCTGAGTTCCCTGGTGGGGTTTCTTGCCTGATTGAACTGGGACCTCTAACCTTGTATTGCTGAGGTTGGGGATAAAATTCCCAGTGCTTCAGAAGCATCAGGAAACCATTGGCTGTATTACGCTAAAGCAGACCCCGTCTAATGAAAAGCCCACTTGGTTTATCAGCTGCTGTTGGGTGGAGGTGTTTGAGCAAGGCAGGAGTTCCATGGCTTCTCAAGTTGGTGAGAGCAGTATGTCACAGGCAAAAGTGATGACCTCATAGCCTTAGAAATAGTGTTAAGTCAAGTCATTCCCAAGGATGGATATGCCTTGGTAATTGTACAGAAAACTTCTTTCATCTTATTCCTGCAGCAAAACAAGTAGACTCTCTTTGACAGATTTTATTTCAACTGGGAATGTATGCACACTTATGGCTGTGTACAGTCAGGCTTTAACTTTCATTCCAGGGCTATGCTTTTAGCTTGTTCTTATCCACTGCCAATCTCTTGTCTCAAGGGGAAAAATGCTGTTTGATGATAAAAGTACAACATGACCATTACTGAAAGAACTATAAAAATGGAAGAATAAAGTAGTTACTCTGAATCCTGTAACCACTTACCATTATGATAGATTTCCTTCTAGTCTTTTTCTCTGTGTATATTTAAAAGTTCATGACTATTCCAGATTATGAAAGTAATTCATGTGGAAAAGACAAAAATATTTTAAAAATCACCTGAATATATGAGTTGGAGATAACCACTGTTAACATTTTAGTGTGTTTCCTTAGTTTTAAAATACATGGATATGTGCATATACTTCTGTTCATTACAATTATTTTTATATAGTTTACATTCTGTTCAATTTTATATTTTTCAAATGTTGAGAATGCTTACAAGGTTACTAAGCCAAAATGTAATTTAAATTGATAATTTGTTAAATGGATATGTCAAAACTTATGTGATCATTTCCTATATTTGTCATGGTGGGAAATTATCTTAATGCTGTGGTAGCCTCCAAGGACACTATCCCAGAAGTTCCTAACAGAAAGGCTCACAGATCAGATTAAGATGATTGAATCATTCCATTTATTAAGTGAATTTAAGCACACAAAGAGAAGTAAGAGGAAGGAGATGGAGTAACTTAGGTCCATCAGGGTAGATGGACCACACTGCTTGTATTCTGGCTTGGGCAGTGTTCATATCCAGACTGTATATCTGCCACACACCCTTCCACTCCACTGGCATGGTCGTGAGGGCCAGATCTGAGAATGAGCAAGGGGACTCAAGAGACAGAAGGTGCCAGGAGCCCAGATACCTGCTCTGTTGGAGAAATGCAGGGATGGTATCTGGCAGAGCTATCACTTAGCAACAGCCCCTTTTGAGAGTCCAGAACTTTCTTTTTTTTGCCTGTCTCAAACAAGTTGGGCCAGAATGAGTGTAACCAATAGGTGGCTGATCTTGAATATTAATGAATACTGAGCCACCATTTGGTTTTTCTTTTTTCTTTTTTCTCTTTAGTCTTTAGTTTTATTTTAAGAGATCATCTACATTTTTTTCTGAAATAAACTTAAAAGATAGCCACTCATTTTGTCAGATGTATTTATTCTGTAACAATTTAAGTATTAAAATCAGTTTCAGTCTCAGTTCTTAATAATAATATGTTAATCATATTTCAGATGTTTAGCTTTCTTATGGCGAAAAAGAAACACAGGCATAAGCCTATATACTATCCACCTGCTAGTCCTGCTCATGATTTTAATAAACTGTTACTGATACTTGAACAATTTCTATGATGTCAGCAGAGTGATATCCACAAGAGTGATTATAAAGTAGCTCGGTTTTTAAGTCAAGAGTTATGATCTTTGATCCATTGCTTAATCCATTTCCAGATCTGCTCTACATTATTTTCTTGCTATTCTGGTTAATTGCTGGGCAGCTGATACACAATTTCTTCCTTGTAGGATGCTGTGGCTTCTTCGTAAAGAACTTGAAAAATCTCACACTGAATACTGTCTGTTAGTTTCTTCTCATTATAACCCCTTGTTTCAAGTCTTTCATGAATACATTGGTATCTGTTCTCAACACAAAAACTGTATGAAACCAGCGTTCAGGGAAAAATCACAACCATAGTAATCAGCAGCAATAACTCTACCTTCTCTCATTTGGTTATCTAACTCATCAACTACTCTGTCGTCATCTAAAATGGGACAAGCATACTCTTCTTCATCATAGCCATCATACAATTGTTCTTCTTGAGCTAAATCACCCACATTAATGTATTTCAGTCCTGATTTTGACTCAGATTCTTTGCCTAGTGGGGTTTTTTTCAACCCCTGATGTACCAGTGAGCAGGGTATTCAGAAACAGCATGGTCCCAGTGGCTCCAAGTGTGCCCCTTGCACTAGGGGGAGGAGCCGGAAGGGATACCACTTGGTATTTCTATCCCTTCCAACCTGTGTTCAGACTACATATCCTCTTCTTTCTTCTTTTACTGCTGGTATCTGACAGCTGTGTGCTTGTTTACTTTCTGTACTTCACACATCTTAGGCATTTCATCCATCTTACTTGGTTTTGTTGTCTTGTTCTCTACAGCAGAACTGAACCTCCCTAAAACACACATTGCACTGTTTATTTCAACTTTTTATTCATATAGATAATGCTTTGATGGAGTCTTGCATATAAAGCTTTATTAGTATCTGAGGACGGATTATCAGAAGTGGAATTACTGAGTCTGAAGTAACATTTACAGGGCCTTTTTTTTTGGAACAGCTTTGCTCTGTTTTCCTGGCTGGAGTGTGGTGGCGTGATCACGGCTCACTGTAGCCTTGACTTCCCAGGCTCAGTTGACCCTCGCACCTCAGCCTCCTGAATAACTGGGACTACAGGTGTGTACCACCATGCCCGACTAATTAAAAAAATGTTTTTTAAGAGACCGGATCTGTGTTGCCAGGGCTGGTCTTGAACTCCTGGGCTCAGGTAGTCCTCCCACCATGGCCTCCCAAAGTGTTGGTATTACAGGTGTGAGCCACTGTGCCCAGCCTTTTTAGGGCTTTTATCGTCTACTGTAAAGTAAGTATTGAAGAGAGAAATAGGAGAGAACTCTTGCTGCAGCTTTACGCTCAGGTGGTCTCTCCTGCCCCATCCCATCTCCAATCCCCGCCCCTCCCTTGCCTCTCTTGTTTTTTGTTATTTTTTTCTCTTATTTTACTTAAAAAAAAAAATAGGACAGTACATCCACAGAGGGCAGATAAGTAGGGAAAATAACTATGACTCCTACCTCTGTCTCTCAGGTACCAGTTTCCTTCCTCACAGGGAACCTTGCCTCGTGGTTTATGTTTGTATTTTTTTTTTTTTTTGAGACAATCTCACTTGATCGCCCAGACTAGAGTACAGTGGTGCAGTCTCGGCTCACTGCAACCTCCACCTCCCAGGTTCAAGCGATTCTCCTGCCTCAGCCTCCCAAGTAGCTGAGATTACAGGCATGACCACCATGCCTGGCTAATTTTGTATTTTTAGTAGAGACAGGGTTTTTCCATGTTTGTCAGAGGGGTCTCGAGTCGCCCTCCTCGGCTTCCCAAAGTGGATTACAGGCTATGTGTGTATTTTTAAGCACAAGTGATAATATACCACATTTACTTTTTAGTAGTTTGTCCTCTATTTTGGAGATCTTTGCAGTTGAGTAAATAAAGGACTTCTGGTTCGGGGAATTTAAAAAGTGGCTGGATCGTATTCTATCATATGGATGCACTGTAACTTATTTGCCCAGTTTCCTGTTGGTGGACATATTTTGATCTCTGGTATTTTGTCATTCTGAGGTGGATGCGGTGGCTAACACCTCTTATCCTAGCACATTGGGAGGCTGAGGCAGGCGGATCACCTGAGGTCAAGATTCAAGACGAGTCTGACCAATATAGCGAAACCCCCTCTTTACTAAAAATACAAAAATTAGCTGGGCATGGTGGCTTGTACCTGTAGTCCCAGCTACTCCAGAGGCTGAGGCAGGAGAACTGCTTGAACCTGGGAGGTGGAGGTTGCAGTGAGCTGAAATCATGCCACTGCACTCCAACCTGGGTGACAGAATGAGATTCTGTCTAAAAAAAATTTTTTTTGTTTATTCTTAATGAATATTCATGAACACATAACATTTTGCATATTTGTGAATTTAGGTATAGGAGAAATTCCTAAAAGTAGAATTTTTGGGTCAAAGGAATAAACATTTAAAAAGTGGATAGGCATTGCCTAATTTTTCTTTTTGGGGAAAAGATGTAAGAGAACCTCTGTTCCCAAGACTTCTGTTGTCTGCACTGTTGTACTTTCAGATATTTGTCTTTCTGACACAAGAAAAATAGTATCGTGTTTTATTTTGCATTTCTTTTATATGTGGAGTTGAACATCTTTTCACTTGTTGAAGAACTGTCGTATTTTCTAACAATTATTCATACTTGTGTGCCTGTTTTCCCTGTTAGGTGGTGTTGGTCTATTATTCATTTGTTAGAGGTCTTAATTAAGTTAGTCCATTGTTTTAATTGTGAATAATTTTTCCTGTATCACTTGTCTTTATAGTATGTATTGCTATTCAGATTTTTTTATTAGATTTAGACCCGGTATTCCTACTTTGGGTTGTTTACCCCAAAGATTTGAAGTTTGTGGAGAAGATTTCTGTACCCCCATGTTCACTGCAGCACTGTTCACAATAGCAAAGTTACAGAGTCAACTTAAGTGCCATCAGCAGATCGATAAAGAAAAGTGGTACATATTCACAATGGAATACTATTCAGCCTGAAAAAAGAAATTTGTCATTTGCAACAACGTGGGTGGGGTTTTGTTTTTTTTGTTTTAGGGTTTTTTGTTTGTTTGTTTGTTTTTTAGTAGAGATGCGGTCTTGCTGTGTTGCCCAGGCTAGTCTCAAGCTCATGGCTTCAAGCAGTCTGCCCACCTCAGCCTCCCAAAAGTGCTGGGATTACAGTTGTGAGCCACGGCATCCGGCATTACTGGGATTAATTTGAATTTACTGAAAGCTGATGAACTTTCATCAGGCCAGTGGATTGTATCTGGCTCCCAGACCCAGCCTGCAGCCAGCTGCTCTCCAGAGCCCTTTACAACACACTGCCCACTGTTCCTGTTGGCAGCCACAGTCCCGTCCTGGAAGTGGGACCCAGAACGGTTCCTGTAATACTCCTACGAGAGAGACCAGATCTTACTTTTTCAGAAAAGCATTGCCCTTGCTTCACGTGGCAAGTAGTGATCTAGCAACAAAACCATTCCTGTCTGTTGTTTTTTGTGAATTTGCTGCCATGATCTGTTGAAACACCTCAACTGTGGTGCTTTAGCCACATAGTCACTTACCTGCTATGCGACCTTGGGTAAGGATTCCACTTCTCCAATCACTTCTTCCTCAGAAAGTGGGAAACGAGATGGCCCACTATTATGAAGATGAAGTACTGGGTCTAATAATTCTCATGTAACTGTGTACCCAGATCAGATGGCAGTTGGCTTCAAATTTTTATGTGTGCAGGAATTCATGGGTAAGGGGTTGTTAAACGTGGATTCTAGGCTTGGCTCATGCCTGTAATCCCAGCACTTTGGGGGTCTGAGGTGGGCAGATCAGTTGAGGTCAGGAGTTTGAGACCAACCTGGCCAACATGGTAAAACCCTGTCTGTACTAAAAATACAAAAAATAGCCATGCGTGGTGGCGTGTGCCTGTAATTCCAACTACTCAGGAGGCTGAGACAGGAGACTCCTTCAACCTGGAAGGTGGAGATTGCAGTGAGCCAAGATTGCACCACTGTACTCTGGCCTCGGCAACAGAGTGAGACCCCGTCTCAAAAACAAACAAAAAACAGGTGGATTCTTGGGCTTAGGAATGGGATCATCTTCAGTGATTCTCAGGCAGGTAGCCCATGTTCCACACTTTGAGAGCCTTAAGTTAGAGTCAGGGAAAGCTGGGAACGTTTTCCGTGATGGCTCCCCCATCCCCTAACCCCCTCTCCTTCAACAGTGATCTGTCTGTTTCTAGCTTAGGTTTAGTTGTAACATCCCTAATTCAGGTTTTTAGACTCTAAGGACCATTTTAAATATATATAATAATAAATAAGCACATCTATATAGAGGGAGAGAGACGCAGACAGACACTTAAGAGGATTAGCTGCTTTTTGTTCTGAGATTAACTGTATTTTTTTTCTCACCTCATTGATTACTTAAAGACTTGAAATTTACCTCCCATTAAAAAATGCCAGGAGTTTGAATTATGATGGCAGTATTTAGATGTCTTTCTGGGTGTTGGCAAATGCTAGGACCAGGCCTGTAGACTTCCCTGGTGCTTTGGTAAAGAGAAGTTGGTCTTTCTGTCCAGCAACCTGTGGGCAGCTGTGTAGAAGGGCCCCATGCAGCAAGCCCTGTGGATTACTGTCAGTCTGTGGTGTGACATGCATCCCATCTGGTAGCTTCCAGGCTCAGGTGATTGGCTGCTGTTTGCTTATGGTGTGAGTCACAGATGGTTGCCCATTGTCTTAATTAACAAGAAGCTTTCACTTGGCTCTGGGATAGCAGTTACTCCAGTGTTTCCAAATGTTAGTGTGAACATAAGTCACCAGGGGTTACAATGTGGATTCTAATTCAGCAGATCCAGTAGGAGCCTGAGGATCTGCTTTTCCAACAGGCTCCCAGGTAGGGACCTTATTATCTAGGGACCTCACTTTGAGTAGCAAAGGATTAGGAGTCAGACCGATTAACCTAGATTTAAAGCCCGGCTCCGCCATTTCAAGCTGTGCTACCTTGCGTGACTTTGTTTACTCAGGTTGCTTTGCTGAAGCTGTTTCTTTTTTGTATGACAGGGACAATACGATTGAATGGGATAAAGCACCTAGCTGGACAAGTGTCAGCATTCCAACCAGACAATAGTTTGTAAGATTAGAAAGAAGTAAAGAACGCCAATAATTCGATGGTCACCAAAATATATCAGAGCAGATAAATTTTGAACAAATCAGGAGGCTTACCAATTGAATAGATTTTTGAAAGTACCAAAGGAAAGAGTTCAGTATGAGGCAATGCTTGTGGTTAAGATGTTTTTTCTGTAATACATGTTCATTGTTCATCCTGTCCTGAGACCTCCGAGAAATAGTTACCTATACAAACACTGTGTGTAGGCCAGTATGATCTAGCAATGCTGGTTTGCTTGGAGAGTAGGGGTTTATGAGAATGAGATTTCTGATTCCCAGGTTTCATAATTCGATACATAGAAGCTAACTTATTTTTTGGTAAGCTGTTTTTTGGAAATAATAATTGTTATTTTGATGGAGGCATGCAAATATATAGCAAAAAAAAAAAACAAATTAGTTTCTTCTAATATCCCCTTAATATCACTTAGCACAGATTACTTTGTGATCTCTGGTCACCAGGGTGTGTGGGGATTTCTCCCCACATAGCCAGCAAGCAATTCTCCAAGGGATTGATTCTCCTGCAGACACCAGCTGGGTATCTTCTAATTCAATTCTGACAGTACCTAGAGATAGTGTCAGGTCCCACAGGTTGATGGCTGAGTCCCACAAGACTGCTCTCTACTTGAGATGCCAGTGGCCAGCACAGATTGTGGCCTGAGCTGCTGACTGACAGGCTATACGCTGGTGGTTCCCATGACACCCTATTTGGATTCAATTAATTTGCTAGAGCAGCTCACAGAACTCAGGGAACATGATGGAAAAGAAGCATAGGGTGAGGTATGGAGAGAGAACTTAAGAGTGTCCATGCCCGTTCCGGGTAGATGTACCACTCTCCAGGAATCTGCATGTGTTCAACTACCTGGAAGCTCCCAGAACCCAGTCCATTTGAGTTTTTATGGAAGCATCGTTATGTAGGAGTGACTGATTAAATCATTTGCCATTGATGTTCAAGTCAACCTTTAGCCCCTCTCCTTTCCTCTGAGGTTGGGAGTGGGCCTGAAATCAATCCCAACTTTCTCATGGAGTCTTGTGACCAGCACTCATCCTGAAGCTGTCTAGAGTATCCCAGTCATCAGGTCATCTCATTAGCACACAAAAGGCACTCTTACCACTCTGGAGAGCCCCAGGGCTTTAGAGGCTGTCTGTCAGGAAACTGGGAAGAAGACCAAATATACATTTCACACTATTGTAAGGCAGTTGCCTATATTCTTTCTACTTCTCTACACAGAATTAGGAGATGAGGGTTGTGATCCTGGCTCTGTCCCTAAGCGGCATGTGACTTGAGGGAAGTCCTGCAGCTCTGGGCCTTTGCTCTGTCCAAGTTCTGTGAGAGCACAGGCTTTGTCTGCCTTATTCACTGCTAGGTATGGTATCATTTTGGAACCTTGGGTAGATTTTAGTGAACTTCCCTGGATGAGTGGAAAGTAGGGTAGATGTGATTTTACTGTTTGGGAGCCACATTCCTATGTGTTAGATGTGTGTTAAGAACACTTTTTGTTATTCTTTGTACTGTTCTACAGGGAATTAGACATGGCTGCCCATGGGAATCACTGGGCACTCAAGTGCCACTGGGTCACTTCCAAAATTCAGAAACCTCCCCACTAGTCCTAGATTCTGATGTAATTGATTCTGGGGTACAGCCTATGCATCAGGATTTTAAAAACCTTTCTAGGTGATCTGTGGCAGTAGTGTGGTCTGGGCTACTTGGGAGGCTGAGGCAGGAGGATTGCTTGAGCCTGGGAATTTAAGACCAGGCAGGAAAACATAGTGAGACCCTGTCTCTCTTTAAACAAACACCAACCAACCAAACCAAATTCTCCAGGTAATTCTAGTATTTAGCCAATATTGCTTAATATTGGATTAGATAACTTGACTTTTTCTTTTTTTTTGGTTTTTGATACACTCTGTTGCCCAGGTTGGAGTGCATGATTGCAGCTCACTGCAACCTCCACCTCTTGAGTTCAAGCAATTCCCTGCTTCAGCCTCCTGAGTAGATGGGATTACAGGCAGCCACTGCCACGCCTGGCTAATTTTTTATTTTAGTAGAGATGGGGTTTCATTATGTTGGCCAGGCTGGTCTTAAACTCCTGACCTTGTGATCTGCCTGCCTTAGACTCCCTAAGTGCTAGGATTACAGGTGTGAGCCACTGTGCCTGGCCAGTATATTTTAAATTTTCATACAGTAACTTGTATGTGTGTGTCTGTGTGTGAACATGTCTGACTTTTGAAAAATGCACGAAGTCTTGTGACTGCTACCGCTCTCAAAATTTTTAGCATCCAGTTTTCACAAATGTACTTTTGGAGTTTTGCTCCTTGGAATAAACGTTTGGCCTTCCACTGACATTTATTTTATTGTTACTATTATTGCTGTTACTTCTGAAATCCAGTATCTTAAATAATAAGTACAAATTTCAAGGCTGGGCGCAGTGGTTCACGCCTGTAATCCCAGCACTTTGGGAGGCCGAGACGAGCAGATCACCTGAGGTCGGGTGTTTGAGACCAGCCTGACCAACATGGTGAAACCCTGTCTCTACCAAAAGTACAAAATTAGCCCAACATGTTGGTGCATGCCTGTAATCCCAGCTACTCGGGAGACTGAGGAAGGAGAATCGCTTGAACCTGGGAGGCGGAGGTTGCAGTGAGCCGAAATGGCGCCATTGCACTCCAGCCTGGGCAACAAAAGTGAAACTTGTCTCAAAAAAAAAAAAAAAAAAAAAATTTCAAAACTGTTTTCTAGCCTTTCTTGGCCATGTAGTTTGGAGACCCTCATAATCAGCTGTTTACTGGTTTACAGTGTTGGCTGCTTAGTAGAATCACCGGGGAAACTTTTACAGCTACAGCAAATGCTCAGGCTGTGCTTTTTTTTAAAAGCTGCTCAGGTGTTGCTAATGGGGAGCCAGTCCTGAGAAGGACTCTCCCAAGGCACTCACATTCAGGTCAAAGGCCACAGGTCTTGTCAATTTCCTCCTCCCTTCTCTCATCCTTAGGGGTTTCTGCTGTCTTGTTTTTTCTTCTGTGGCACCAATTTGGGTGCATTTTTGAAAAGAAGGAATCCAAGAAAAGGACTAATTAGTACATATTGATTATTGGAGATGGTTAAAGGCTGTTAATAAATTTTTGTATTTTTGCCTGCCTGTGGTGAAATCCTGCTGATCTTGACGGCACATTTGTTTTGTCTTCCTCCCTGGGCTGTCTGAACAGCGCTGTAATAGTGTAGATGTGCCATCTTGCGGCGTGATATCGTCTGTGGGCGTGAGGGAAGAGATGGATGTCCTCTGCTTGGGCTTTGTGAAGTCAGCAGGATGCTTTCCTGACAGAGCTGTTTGCAAGAATAAACACTGTAATTGTAATTTTAAAAAATCTTTTACAATTTTTAGTAGACCTTGAGTAACTGTACATGTTTATAGGATACAGAGTGATATTCTGATAAGTGTGTACGTGTGTCATGATCAAATCAGGATACTTAGCATATCCATCACCTCAAACATTTATCATTGTGTTGGGAACATTCAAAATCTACTCTTGTAGCTACTTGAGAATATGCAATAAGTTATAGTTAACCGCATTCACCCTAGAACTTAGTTTGTCATTGTAGTTTTTAAAAGGTGTTTTCTAAACAGGTGGTGTTCAAGGAATACCTTCACCTCTAGGACTGGCAGTTCCTTGCTATTTGGGGGTTGGTGTCTAATCTTCAGCAGTACTTAGTCCAGAAGGTGAACCAGCTTACCTGGAGGTCTCAGCTCCTAGAAAGTGGAGTAATACCATACAGTTTCTAAAACACTGTAAAGAAAGATGATCTTATTTGATATTCATATAAGAAACCTGTTTTATGGTTGTAGAAACGGAGCCTCAAGGAAGGTGATGATTTACTTGCTCAGTCCCTCAGCTGAGCTTTTCACTTTTCTCTGCCCACAGTCTTGATTGCTCAGTCAGTGTAAGTTAGGCTTATCCTAGAGGTGAGATGATGGATAAGGATGTTAAAGGGTTATTTTAAGGATGGGTCGGGAGGTGCAGTTCTAGTAACTTTTAACCTGATTGATTGTCCTGCTCCTGTACTTTGGGGATTTCTGGTCTCAATTGCCTAGTTCAGGCATCTAAACAGGGCACCCTTTCCTTTTTATAGTGTTGAGGCCCCTCAATGTCTTGCCCACTCCCTTGTCTGGCATAGTGCTCCATCCACCTCCTATGCTCTGTTAAGAGCAACAGACTTGGCTGGGCGAGGTGGCTTATTCCTGTGATCTCAACACTTTGGGAGGCTGAAGTGGGTGGATCACTGGAGGTCAGGAGTTCGAGACCAGCCTGGCCAATGTGGTGAAACCCTGTCTCTACTAAAAATACAAAAATTAGCTGGGCGTGGTGATGAGTGCCTGTAACCCCAGCTACTCAGAGGCTGAGGTGGAGAATGGCTTGAACCCAGAAGGCAGAGGTTGCAGTGAGCTGAGATTGTGCCACTGCATTTCAGAGCCTGGGCAACAGAGTAAGACTGTCACCACAAAAACAAAAAAAAACCCACCAGTCTTTTATTTGTTTTTACTATTCTAATATCCTCTCCATTCTTTCGTCAAGAGTTGAAGGGTAATGTATTAATAGCCCTTGGATATTAAGTACCTACATTTCTGGCCCATTAGCCCTAATACTACAGGACTACTTCAAACTATTGTCATCAATAGTTTGCATTGAATGCACTATAACTTACCCAAGCCCACAAAGCCGAAAATGTTAGATTGGAACTCAGCTGTGTCAGATGAATAAATTATTTCCAAGTTGTACAGTGGAAAGTTCATTTCAGGGACAGATGTACTTATAGAAACAAATCCTGTCCCTGTTGTGTAGGCTCTAGGACCTCTTTCAAATATTCTTCCTCTTCGGTTTTAGATTTGGGGTTTTAGTTTGATTTCAGAATCTACAGGATTCAATATGTACTTTCTAAGGAGACAAAAAGAAGTTGTACCTATAAGTTATAATGTTAAATTCTCCCCTCTATCCTCTTTCTATATGAGGAAGTATATGTACGCTTGATAGATTCAGGTCATTTGTGAATCAATAAACCTAGGACTGTCATTCTGCAAAATTGTTACAACTTCTAAGAACAAATGGAATGCTTTAAAAAAATCTAGGGGTAAGTATATCTCATTTGATCTACTTTGGAGAGAGGGTAAGTGCTTTATAACCTGTTGATTACCAAAATAAAATATCTCTATTCTTCAGAAAAACATAAAATGCAAAATATTTTAAAGTATAGAGCATCCTGTAACTTACTTCTGGTAGGGGATTTAGGAGATTCATTTGTGATTTGCAAAGGGAGAATACCCATGGAGTCTAAATTTCAGGGCCAACCCCAGCAAAATCCATAGCTTACCTGCAGGCAAAGATCTGATGACTTTGTCTCCCTACTCATCCCCTCTTTACCCTTAGCCAAATTGTGAGCAGACATTTTAGGGAGCTTAAACAATGAAAATCTGAGGCAGTGCTGATAGAATTGAGGCATGCTTTCTTGAAAGCATTTCCATTTTATACAGGTAAGATGTTGGGAGTGGGAGAAGGTTGTCCTGTTACAATAAATCATACCTGTGCCAAGGTTGAGTGGTGGGTGGGATTGGTACCTCAGCCCGCTGGGCTGTGAATAGTTCTCATGTTGGTGACGGTGGCATTCTCAACAAATCTGTCACCCAGTGGGCCCATGTCCTGAAAAGAACAGCATATATGATTGGAGTGATAATGTACGTTCACTGGGAGTGGACTCTCCAGAGATTAGAGGCCTATAGGCAAATTAAGACAAGGGCCTGATGGAGGATGTGATTAAAGTCAGCATCACTGTGAAAGGGTATCAGCAGGGGGAGTGCAGTTTGTCTATCAAATACCTGAGCACTGGAATTAGTGGGCATCTTGGAAACTAGAAGAAGGTAGTTCCGGTGCCTGGTGGGGGCAGGTTGTTAAACCAAGGGGGTCATTATTTCAGGTGAATCATTCAGACATTGAGCATCTACCTGGCATGAAGCATTCATTGGGAGAGATTTGTAATGTTTAAGGAGTGCTTCTTGCTGTCTCCCTGGCCGTCATCTACCCTTTTGTTTGCAGCTTTTATTCATTAAACATTCACTGAAGACCTCCCAGGTGCCAGAAGACCATTACCGATAACCTCAAGGCCCCTTTTAGGCACAGGAGACCAAAAAAAAAGAGATTAAAAGTCTATTTTGACTTAATTGTTAAACTTCCAACTGCTCATTTTGCAGACGCACATAGATACTTAAACCACAATAAATTCAAACAAACTCATCATTGTGTCTCAAGGGTTCATTAAACATAAAAAATAAAGCAGGCTGGACATGGTGGCTCACAACTGGAGTCCCAGTGCTTTGGGAAGCCGAGGTGGGTGGATCACCTGAGGTCAGAAGTTCAAGACCAGCCTGGCCAACATGGTAAAACCTCTCTTTACTAAAAATACAAAACATTAGCTGGGCGTGGTGATGGGTGCCTGTAATCCCAGCTACTCGGGAGGCTGAGGCAGGAGAACCACTTAAATCCAGGAGGCAGTGGTTGCAGTGAGCCGAGATTGCGCCACTGCACTCCAGCCTGGGTGAGAGCCGTCTCAAAATAAATGAATGAATGACTCAATCAATCAATAAAAAACAAACCTTTTTCACATGAGTAAACATCTTGGCCTTCAAAGAGTGCTCTGTAAAACTGGGAGTGACCTAAGAACCAATCACATAAAACGAGGTATGCAGGTAGAGAGATACGCCGGACATTATGAGAATATAGACAGGTAGGCGGCGCTTTCTCTAAAGGAGGTAAGGAAAGAGGTGACAGCCGTAGTGTGATCATTTTGGGACTGTGGTGGGTTGTATTGAAGAGGATAGGAGGTGAGAAAATGCTTGCAGAAGCCAGGACCTGAACTTTGGAACTCTGAGAAGTCCAGCATAGTGGGAGTTGTAGGAGTGGTGAGGGACTTGAGAGATAAGTCCGTACTAAAATGTGATGGGCCTTTCTGCCTAAGGCAGCGTTTGGATTTGATCCCAAAAGGCCTTAGTCGGGGATTCACAAGGTCAGGATGCATGATCCAGGTAGAAAGGCAGAATTAATATACTCATGGGGAGGATTATTAGCGAGTTCAGGCGGGAACATAGCCAAGATATACTTGTACGTACCTAATGCTTCATGGGGGTATGCTGGGATCTGGAGGTATTTCCCCAGTCCATCTCAGCCTTGTTATTCCATCGAGGTTTGCTCTGGTCCCTGCTGATGACAGATCAAGAAGATGACTAACTTGTTAAGGTGAGATTCATGTGCTGTAGGAACTAGGCTGTGAAATTCTGAAGTCAGAATAAGAAACTGACTTACATTTTCACACAGGGCTGCTAAGATGACTTAGATTTGAGGCTAGGGGTGAAGGGTGGTGGTGAAAAGTGGGTAGGTAATCAAGAGTCACCCCAAGTAGATAATTTTTATACCTGTGTTATGGGTATGAGGTTTCATACTGTTCTCTCTACTTTTGTATATGTTTAAAAGGTTCTGTAACAACATTAAAAATAGGAAGAATAATAGCTTCACATGTTTTCCTGAGAATTAAATGAGGTAACACAAGTAAAGATCCTGTATTGACTGTTGCTATTATTGGCCACTGTCTTGGCTAAATTTCACTTTTTCTTCCTCACTCTATTATATCTTGCTCTCAACTTTCTTGGCCTATTCTGTTTCCGGCCTGGAATTTGCCTTGTGAATTTTGGACAGTTTAGCTTTTCTGGTTTTGACCCTGGATGATGCCTGTGTATCTTCTCTGGCCCATCCTGTCCAGGGAACCACCCCGATCAACTCCCCAATCCTATCGCCTACCTGGGGTCAGCCCTGCTGGATTGAACCTTGTTTGCTTAGGTCCATGTGTGTGTGTTGGAGGGGATAGGAGGGACTGAGATGGAAAGAGAATGAGCCATAGAAAGTACACTTGACAATATTCCAGTATCCCCCTTTATACAGTGGATCTCTTCCTGAAATGTTGGCAATTCGATTTTCTTTGCATTATATTTTTATGTATAGATGTGTATGTATACAACAGTAAAGTAAGTGAATCTGTGGGCTGATGGACATTATTACATCGATACTTACTGTAACTTCAAGATGTTTGCTTTCATTTTGGATGGAGCCTCGATGATCAGTGACTGTCAGCCTTTTTATGTATTCATTTCTGGCTACTCAGGCCGCTTTGCTATGTTGTGGATTATTTGTAAACAAATATTTTAATATACTAGATGAAAAGATTATTTAAAGGAACCCTGTGGCCAGTCCTTTCATGCGATGCAAACAGTATTTCTTTAGGACTTGTTAAGTGCCAGATATTATGCTGGGCCCTTTCTTGTCCCTTGTTGATCTGTAAGCTATCCTTTTGAAGTAAATGTTATCTTCATTTTTACTTTTTCAGAATCACATGTTTAATACAGTAGTCTCTTATTTGAAGGAATTACGTTCCATTTAGTATTTTCAGAACACAATTGACTGCAGGCAACTGAAACTGCAGATAACAGGAAAACACTATATATACTAGGATCCTTTTGGTTCCAAGTAAAAGAAGACCTACCCTACACTGATTCAAGTAACAAGGATAATTTACTGGTTTTTGTGACTGAGAAGTCCAGCCAGGGGGTGTGTTTCAGGTATGGCTTGATCCAGAGATTCGTGTTGGTATTAGGGATCTGGTCACTAGTCCTAGGACTGTCTTGGCTCTGCCTTCCTATGTATGTGGTCCTCACCTTCATGCTGTTGTCACTCATGGTGACAAAAACAGCCTCAGAAGATTCAGGCCTTATGAATGAGCGCCACATCAACCATAGAAGAACCAGCAAATTTCACCCAGGATCACAAGCAGAAGTCACGAAATTCACTAAGACCGGATTGACTCAAGTCATGTGTTTGCCTTAAACTAGTCATCGTGGCCAGAGAAAGGGACCACATTGCTTGGCTTGACCTAGGACATGTGACCTAGGACACGTGTCAGCTTCAGCCATACAATCAAGGAGATGCTGTTTGCTAGGAGGAAATGAGTGCTGGAGAGGCCATCCACAGATGGCCACTACAGGGACAGGGCATGTAGTGCTCTCTGTCTAGCTCCAGAGCTTTTAGTTTTTCCTAAAGCAGTGTTGAATGTCTTCACTGTTCGTCCCATTCCTTTGGAAGCCTTGGGTCTTAAGTCACTCTCTAGTGATTTCCCCCATCATCAAATTGTTTAGAAACTCTATATTCTCAACAAGGAAGTTAGACTTCATTAATTCAACGTATATTTACTGAGTACCTACTATGCCAAGCTCTAGGTCAGAGGCTGGAGATACAATTATATGCAATGTGGACATGGCCTCTGTCCTTATAGGGCTTATTGACTAGTGGAAGAGACAGGAATGAAAAATGATGAGACAGATGTAAGTTGGAGCTCTGGGCCTGGCGCAGTGGCTCACACCCATAATCCCAGCACTTTGGGAGGCCGAAGCTGGCAGACTACAAAGTCAAGAGATCAAGACTATCCTAGCCAACATGGTGAAACCCCATCTCTACTAAAAATACAAAAATTACCTGGACATAGTGGCGTGCGCCTGTAGTCCCAGCTACTTGGGAGCTGAGGCAGGAGAATCGCTTGAACCTGGGAGGCAGAGGTTGTAGTGAGCTGAGATCACGCCATTGTACTCCAGCCTACCACAGAGCAAGACTCTGTTTCAAAAAAAAAAAGATGGAGCTCTAATACATGCCTGGCCTTTGTAGAGCCTTGGCAAACAGTTAGTGAATGAATGAAATAATCACACAAATATATAATATTAAGCTGTGTTCAGGCTACAACGGGGAGCCATGGGAGCATCTCCGGGGAGGATCTAATAGCTGAAAACCCAGGATAAGCCTTGGGCGATTCAGAGCCTGGGGCTGGTGTGGAGGGAGCTGTGGCCCATGAGGTCCATTTTGGCCTTGACAGACTCTGATATCCTCAGAGTTAATGAGGGGTCCTAATGTCTGAGAAAGCCATAAGAGAAGTTAGCTATCATGCTTTGTATTGTAATCATTCATGTTCCTAGAATGATTCATCTACATTTGAATCTATTCATGTTAACCCGAATTTCAGATTCCTTAAAAATGTTTCTTCTTTCTCCAGGTCTTTTAAAAAATATTGTAGAAGGTTCTTCTTCCCTTAGTAGGTGAGTCCTGGAGGGTCCAAGCGTGGCTCAGCACCTCTTCCCTAGTCTCCCCTGGTTCCCCAAACTCGTAGCGCCTCTTCATCTGGACTCCCCAGCACTTGTGGTCTCTGCCTCCTATGGAGCATCTGCTTTCCTCGCCATCTTTCTGTGGGACTTCTCCAAAAGATTATAAGCGGTGATAACTGGAAAAGGAGGAGATATGGGGTTGCTCATGGATTCCTGGAATGGCTTGTCTCCACAGACACCTGGAAGAAAAACCTGCACAGTGTGGACAAGGAAGGGTCGTGCTTTTCTTAAAAAACAGACACTGATTCCATAGCCTTGCAAAGGTTCTAAATTGAGGTGTGCCTTGGAATAGTTTTCATTTCCTGGAGCACTGTTTCTAGCTTATCCGCCACTGAGCCATCCTACATTGTCTTTTCTCCATCCACACTCTCATCATCTACCCTTTCAAGAGGAAAATCTTTTAAAAGCAAGTGGGATTAGAAAAGCTTTTTTTTTTTTTTTTTAAATCACAGCCTGATGCTTCCTTCTATTGCTAGAATGGCAGGTTCTAATGGAAGTAAGAGATGGTGTTGGGGTCAGCTAACTTTAGTCTTACTTTCCTTTTCTCCTTACCAGTGCTAGTGGCCACACAGTGATTGTGTTAGTAACGCTGGACTTGTGCTAAGTGGAGATTTGGGGATGACCTCAGGGGTGGTGTACTGTCATACGCTTTTTTTTTTTTTAATTGACTGGTGTGTATAGAAAAGTTGGGGCGTCGATGAAGAAAAGTACATTTCTTAACTCTTTCTTTCAAAAATTTCTTGTTGCAATAACCATTAAGGCACTGAAACAACATGAAAATTCCACATTTGTTTGTGAACGAGGAAAGAGAAAAATGACGAGGAAAAGGTGGATTATCAGGTTAGGAAATGTTTCTAGTGAGGCAGCATCTTTTTAACCTTGAATTTGCGTAGTGTCTCTTGAATCCAACTCTCTTTCTCTCTGTGTCTCTTTGTGTGTGTCTCAGTGTGTTCTTTCCTGGGTTTTGTGGCAGGATTCCAGGGATAGCAGAGCTGCAAATCATCTGCAAATTTGCAAATTCTTTTTATGTTCAAGTGAATCAATAGTGAAAATTGCTCCCTGTTCTTGGACAGAGGCCTGAAATCCATATTGCTCTGTGTGCACTGGTGAAACTTGGTAATCTCAGAACTCTTATGGGAGCCCAGCCTGGCTGGGGTGTAGTGGCAGGGCCTTATTCTGACTGGTTACTCAATAAGTATTTGTCAAATGGATATCTGGAATATCAAACTAAAGCTGGGGCTGTTTACATCCTAGACGGATGCTGTCAGTTCTTTCACCATGTTTGTGAGAGAGCGCCAGAAAAGGACGTGGCTATGTCTCAGGGATCCAGGTCTTTGTACTGTATCTCCTTCCTGTGCTCTGCTGGTTCTGTGAAGCAGTAGAGCCAGACTTTCAGGACATAAGGTGGGGCTGGAACATTCTGGAATCCTGGAAACTTGATAAAGTGGGAGCAGCTGTTTCTGCTTCTTGGGAGAAGAGCAAGTCCTTTGCTTTGACACTGTGGGACTGGCCTGACAGTGTGGGGAGGGAGGGAGTAGGCACTGATTTGTGTCTTTGCCGCCTCTTACGGGGGCTCTTTCCTGACCTGTTGATGACAGAAGGAGTTGCTTCAAACCACTTGGCTTTGCTGAAATTGACTCTTGCTGGAGATTTTCCTTTAAGAAGCTGTAGGACAGGTGAGCTGGGGTATGGCTAATCATCATTTGTATTGGGTTCCTGGAGTGGATTGTAAAGTGCTTATAGAGATACTGTGATTGGTGTTTGGTTTGGTTTTTCTCTGATTGAATAGCAATCATTTGAATTCAGCGTTCTGCTTGTGCTGTGTTAATTTTGGTATTTCATTTCTTGCCCCATAGTTGTGAGCTACTAAGATGTTTTCGAAAGGTGAACCAGAAAGATGGAGGTATTAGTCTTCCCAGGAGCATGCTATCTGAAGTTTTGTTTTTTTCCATCCAGTTGCAAGGACAGGATAGAGAGCCCCTCGTAGCATAGAGCCAGTGAGAGTGTGAGTAGCTTATGAGGCCCTCTTGGCACCATGGCCAGTGTGGATGGAAAGGCAAAACCAGTTTGGTTGGTGGCCACACAGCCAAGGCAGGGTCCTTTAGAACAGAGGGAGCTTTGAGAACTATCTCCAGCAGCCACATGGCTTACAATAAAGCTCAACTTTGAAAGCGTTTACACACTAGAGCAACAAGGAGAACTAATCTGGTGGTAATGTGATCTGCAGAGGCCATGAGGAGTCATGCAGCATTTCCATTGCCAGGCCTTTGGTCTGTAATACTGCAGTTTGTTTACAAGCCCCTGCTGATAGTTTGTGGACCTCTTCAGAACCTATTTAGGAACCAGGAAAAGTCCAGTGTTAATCAGTGAAGAAGGGGTAAAGAAGCAGTATTGAAACACTGAATCTGGCCATTTACCAAAGAAGCTGCTATTCCTTACGAAGGGAGATTTAACTGTTAATAAGCTCCCAATTATTATAGGTAAACAGGCAAAGATACCTGCCTTATTCTACAGATCACTCATAGTGGCATTTTAAATTTTGTCAGATAGCCCTTTCATTTCTCTAATTTGTTGGAAAAACGTGTTCAGATGCTGTTAATATTGACCTCGTGTGGGAAGTCAAAATCCTTGTGCAGATAAGGGACATATCATCTCACACATACAAAAGGATTAGACTTTAAGTGGCCAGGATAGTATCAATCCTGTGACTATATTGACATCTTTGTGGCTTGTGTGTGAACACACACAGACACACACACACACACACACACACACACACACACACACACACATTTTGTCATCTTCAGTGGAATTAGTACTGGGTCCTGGACAACTCCTCAATTTACTTATGATCTCCTGATCATCTCTGTGATGGGGATACATCCCAGTCTCTGTTTATTCATATTCCTCATTTAAATCTCACAAATGTACCCCCAGAGTGCTCCAAAGGGATCTGGAGGTACAGGTATGAAAAGGGAACATAAAAGGCTTTGAAGATGGCTGGAGCCTATTGTTCGGTAGATGTCTTGGGCTGTGTTTTTTCATGTTTTCCATTCTCGTGTTGCCCCCAGGATGATTTTATTCAGATGTTTGAAAGGTATGGGTGTTTACCTTTTAGAACACATGAGTTAGTATTGCATCTTCTTTGGAAGGACTTCAGCAATCTGCAAGTGGGAAAGTAGCCTGATAAATTTCTGATCCTCATCCAGCTGTTATTGCCAGTCTGGTTGTGAAATGTGACAGGACCATGGCCAACTGTGTGATGTTGGAATATGTTGCCTCTGAAATTACTTTTTTTTTTTTTTTGAAATGGAGTTTCGCTCTTGTTTCCCAGGCTGGAGTGCAATGGCGTGATCTCGGCTCACCGCAACCTCCGCCTCCTGGGTTCAGGCAATTCTCCTGCCTCAGCCTCCTGAGTAGCTGGGATTACAGGCACGTGCCACCATGCCCAGCTAACTTTTTGTATTTTTAGTAGAGACGGGGTTTCACCATGTTGACCAGGATGGTCTCGATCTCTTGACCTCGTGATCCACCCGCCTCGGCCTCCCAAAGTGCTGGGATTACAGGCTTGAGCCACCGTGCCCGGCTCTGAAATTACTTTCTATCCTCTACATTGCTCTGTGAATTAAGAAGGAGTGACTGGCAGTGATCAGGAGGTCTAAATCACATTTTGCATTTGCCTATACAGGAGTTATTGGTTTTCCGTTAATCACGAGATACTCTTCCAGGGGCCATTTGCAAGGGATTGCAAACATACGGAGCTTCATTCCAGCTTGAGACTATGCTTGTGGAAAGATACTTAAAAGTATAAAATAGGACATAGATGATAACTAGTATCGATAATGAGACAAGAAAATTATGGTCCTGGATGTCTGCCCTTGGAGGGATTAGGACTCCAGCCTGAGTCTAGAAGACCAGATAGGATTTGAAAAATGGAGAGAGCAAGGGAGGAACATTTCAGGCAGGGGAATGACATACAAATGAGGAGCTCGGTGTGGATGGGGTATGTTGGGGACAGTTACAGAGTCTTGGAAAGTGGGTTTATGTATGTCCTAAGAGAATTGGGTAAAATTGGATGGAAAAATATGAGTAGGCAGACATCATGATGCTTTGGATGACAGAAACCCCAAATTAGCATAAACAATAAAGACAATGTGTTGGCTCAATAACTGGAAAAACAGCTACTTTTCAAGTTGCACACAGGGATCTCTAGGTGTGCCTTCCTAGGCCTCGATTTTCTGGTGCTCACCAGAAGGCAGTCAGCAATAGCCAGGGCTCCCTGGTTCTTTATTCACACCCATAACCATCAAACAAAAGACTTGATATTTGTTCTGATTGGGCCAATTCTAAATAACATGGCTGCCAGGGGAAATGCCACATTCTTAGAAATGGGTTTCTGTTCATCCTACAGCTGGTCAGAATATGGAGGAAATTGTGCTGATTAGGTTATGCTGGTAAACATCAACTTTTGGGCCGGACACCGTGGCTCATGCCTGTAATCCCAGCACTTTGGGGGGCCGAGGTCAGGAGTTTGAGACCAGCCTGACGAAGGTGGCGAAACCCATCTCTATTAAAAATACAAAAATTAGCTGGGCATGATGGTGGATGGCCATAATCCCAGATATTTGGGAGGCTGAGGCAGGAGAATCGTTTGAACCTGGGAGACAGAGGTTGCAATCAGCTGATATCATGCCATTGAGCTGCAGCCTGGGTGACAGAGTGAGACGCCATCTCAAAAAAAAAAAAAAAAAAAATCAACTTTTAGAGTTTTGGGGGCAGATCCTGTGGCTGCTCATAGTGATTTCCCAAAGGAAAATCTATCCTGGCAGAAAGGAATGGCAGGATAAAGGGTGGATTCACAATAAAATCAATGTCCACTCAAGGATAAAATTATGGGTGGATTTGAAGTCGGGGGTAAAGGATAAAATTATGGGTGGATTTGAATCCTGGAGTAGATAATCTTGAGGAATCCAAGACTTTATTCTATAGGCAGATCCACTTGAGGTTATTACTCTATCTGTGTTGGTCCTTAATAGGAGTGTGTAATGGTTTGCCACTGATCTTAACTATATCTGCTATGCCCAGAAAAGTTCTTTGGTAGCTAATTTGCCTTCTTATCCTCATCTGCTTTAGCTCCTTACTAGGACTGTACTTGTGTACGTGTACAGCAATTAGCTGCCTTTTATTGAGACCCTATGGAGTGTAAAACATAAATGGCTCTGGAGGGAGATCTTTCCTTCTTCCTGTAGGGCTCCCTGAGAGCCATACTCCAGTTACTTAAGAGTCTTCTGTTAGGTTATTACATTTAGTCTTCTATTTGATCACATTAACACTGATCACAAATCATGTGGGATTGCTGAAGTATATTTATTTATTTATTTATTATTATTATTTTAATTTGAGACAGTCTTACCATGTTGCCCAGGCTGGTTTCTAATACCAAGCAGTCCTCCCACCTCAGCCTCCCAAAGTGTAGGGATTACAGGTGTGAGCCACTGCACCTGGCTTTTGAAGTTTAATAGTGCCACTCAGAGCCCCGCTGTGCTTCCATCCGTCCATTGATCCAGTGAGTTCCTTATATGTGCCAAGAACTCTGCTGGCCACTAGAGGCGAATCCAGGTATGGCACACGGTCCCTACTCAAGAGCTCCCAGCCTGGTTGGGGAATTTGACAATTCTACAATTTTGAATTTATGTGGTATATACTGTTTGTAGTGTGCTGTGGAAGTTTCAAGGAGTTTCTCTCAACCAAAGGTGTTGGCTGATAACATTTTTTAGTTGAAATGATGTTTAAAATGGTCTTAGAGAATTGGGTAAGGCAGGGAGCAGACGTTTAGAGCCGAGGGAAACATGATAAATGAATCAAGGCCACAATGATGTCATTTCCAGGAAGCTGCAGGTGTTGTTTTATAGCTAAGGCTGTAGTTCTTAAATAGCTGGGAGGTGGAGTGGAAATGCAGGTTCCCAAACCTGCCACCTGAGATTCTTATCAATGGATTGGGAATGTGGTGTGGGCAACACACTTTACACTTGTTTAGCTGGTTCTTATGATGGTGATCCAAGGAGTACCAGCCTGGGGTAAGAGTTCAGTTGTGAGGCTGGGAGGGTGAAGGATGGAGGTTGGGGTAGGGGAAGGGCAGGAGTCTAGAGCTTCCAGGTCTGAGTGGTGAATAGGATCTTTTAGGAAGTTAAAGGCATCAGCCAGCAAAGTACGTTAGAACACTTAGAATACTTAGAACAGGAAATAATAGCTTAGGTTTATTGTTGCAGAGTTGAGCTAAAACATATTTACAGGGGGAAAAAAAATTCCTCAAAATCATGACTTGGCTCTAAACTCATGCAGCCGAGAATTCAGGTTCCAAACTTCAAGTGCAGTTCTTAGTCTGCCAGTCTGCCTCCCAGTTGGAAATTATTTATATTTGTTATATTAGCTCCGTGGTTTTGGAATGCTCTTGAGTAACTTTGGAGGCCGCTCTACAAATTGCGTGATTCATTATTTAAAAATATGATTGATTCAAGACAGAATAAATATTCAGAATACTGAATATTTTTTGTTACTCAGAATAATACTGAATCCACATGGGTGGTGCACTAAAGGGGGTGTGCAGCATTTATACAGTTAAGGATATTTGGGGATTCACTTAAATTGGACCTCTTTGCATAGAATCATTAAGACATTGAAAGACATTTTAATTTCTTCCCTCAGAAAGGTAACCATAAGAACCTTCTCGAACTGTTCTTGATTTATTCTGTAAACTGCTTAGAGTGAGCTAGGTACCCCATCTAATGGATAGTATACTGTAGATTAGAGGTCCCCAAACTTTTTGGCAGGGACTGGTTTTGTGGAAGACAATTTTTTCATGGACCAGGTGCTGCGGGGATGGTTTCTGGATGATTGAAGCACATTACGTTTATTGTGTACTTTATTTAAATTATTAATACATTGCAATATATAATGAAATAATTATACAATTCGTCATAATGTAGAATCAGTGGGAGCCCTGAACTCATCTTCCTGCAACTAGATGATCCCGTCTGGGGGTTACGGGAGACAACAACAGAACTTCAGGCATTCGATTCTCATAAGGAGGGCATAACCCAAATCCCTCCCATCCGCAGTTCACAATATGTTTACAATCTTAAGAGAATCTAATGTTCCCTCCTATCAGATGGGAGGTGGATCTCAGGTGGTAAAAGTGAGTGATGGGGAGCAGTTGTAAATACAGATGATGCTTTGCTTGCTTGCCAACTGCTCACCTCCTGCTGTGCCTCCTGGTTCCTAACAGGGTACAGTCTGGTACCAGTCCATATCCTGGGGATTGGGGAACCCTGCTGTAGATTCTCCTTTTTACTTCCTGTGCAATGTGATTTTTACTGACCTGGTGTTAAGAACTAGAGTGCAGGCCTGACATGGTGGCTCACACCTGTAATCTCAGCAGTTTGGGAGGCCGAAGTGGGCAGATAATGAGGTCAGGAGTTTGAGACCAGCTTGGCCAACATAGTGAAACCTCATTTCTACTAAAAAAAAAAAAAAAATTGCCGGACGTGGTGGCGAGTATCTGTAATCCCAGCTACTCGGGAGGCTAAGGCAGGAGAATTGCTTGAACCAGGGAGGCAGAGGTTATAGTGAGCCAAGACTATGCCATTGCAATTCAGCCTGGGCGACAAAGCGAGACTGTGTCTCAAAAAACAAACAAACAAACTGGAAAAACTAGATTTCAGACCGGCTTTATGTTTTACAGTATTGTTGGAGTTACCCAGCTACGTTACAGGCTTAGTGGAAATGACTGAAAAAGTCCCACTTTTCAGTACAGCTTTTAACTGCTTTGTGTCTTATATTGCGTTGAATTCATTAGTTAAGTTTGAGAACAAGGTGACACGTAGCAATGAAGCATGAGAGCTGCTTCATCCTTGACATTAAAATTATTTATTGTGTTAGGCTTTAGCGTGTGGGTTGATAGAGGGTACAAGAAAGCACACTTAAAGACAAACCATTGACATTAGTGGGTCAGTTAGCCCCACTGTTGACTTTTTGAGTCAGGTACTTCTTTGTTGTCTTGGGCTGTCTTGAGCATTGCTGGATGTTTTACAGCATCCTGGTTGCTACCTGCTAGACCCAGTTTTGACAATCAACAAATGTCTGTAGACATTGTCAAATGTCCCCTAGGGAACAAAATTACCCCTGATTGACAATCACTGAGTTAGCAGAGACAAGAAAAAGCCTTTTATAGGCTATATTTTTATTCTGTTGTTAATCTGTCTTTTGAGAAATTTGTTTAGACTATTAAATGCATATAGTTGATTCCCATTATTCGTGGATTCCGTATTTGTGAATTTGCCTACTTAGTGAGATGTATTTGTAAGCTGCAAAACCATGTTTTAGGTTCTTTTGCTGTCATCTATGGACTTACAAAGCGTGAAAAATTTGAGTTGACCAATGTGCACATTCCTAGCTGAGATCACACAAGAAAACACTCTGCACTCTTGTTTTAGCTCTCATACTGTACACACATGTCCTTATTGTGGCCTATTTAATGCCATGCTTTTGCATTTTTAAACTTTTTTTTGGTGATTTTGCTGTTTAAAATGATCCCCTGATGTAGTGCTGAAGGCCTGTCTGGTGTTCCTATGCTCAAGAGGGCTGTGATGCGCCTTAGGGAGAAAATGTATATGTTAGATAAGCTTCATTCATACTTGAGTTACAGTACCATTGGCTGGGATAAATGTTAGTGAATTGACAATATATTAAAGAAGGCTCTTTAAATAGAAACACACTTAAAGCAAGATTGTGTATTGATTGGCTGATAATTTTGTGATCAGAGGCTTGTAGGAACATAACCCTGTATTTCCTCTAGGAGCAGAGGTTCAGTATTTGCTAATTCAGTGTTCACAGAGACTTTGTAGAACATAACTACTGCAAATAATGAGAATGGACTGTATAAACATTATTTTTCTGGCCTGTATGTCAAAAGCCTACATTTTAAGGATCTCATGTGATATGTGATTAAACAAGATTGCTATTCTTTCTAAAAAATAATATAGCCACATTATAAAAACTTACAAAATAATTGCTGAGTCAGAGGATGTCAATATCTTTAAAGCTCTCACATACCCTATGAAAAAGGTTGTATATTTACAATACCAGCTTCAATACATCTTTGCTGGCATTATTTTGCATTTTTCATCTTATTTAAAAATATTGGTGGCTGGCCGTGGTGGCTCACGCCTGTAATCCCAGTACTTTGGGAGGCAAAGGCGGATGGATCACCTGAGGTCAGGAGTTCAAGACCGGCCTGGCCAACCTGGTGAAACCCCATCTTTACTAAAAATTAAAAAATAAGCTGGGCATGTGGTGGTGCCTGTAATCCTAGCTACTCAGGAGGCTGAGGCAGGAGAATCACTTGAACCTGAAAGGCAGAGGTTTCAGTGAAATGAGATCACGCCATTGCACTCCAGCCTGGGTGACAAAACAAGACTCCATCTCAAAAAGGAAAAAAAATGGCAAAGTTGATTCATGTTCGAGAAAATACAAATTTCACAGATATATTTAAAATACAACTTAAAATGCTTTCCTGCCAGATGTGGTGGCTCATGCCTGTAATCCCAGCACTTTGGGAGGCCGAGGTTGGCAGATCATGAGGTCAGAAGATGGAGACCATCTTGGCTAACATGGTGAAACCCCATCTCTACTAAAAACAGTATGAAAGATTAGCCGAGGATGGTGGCATGTGCCTATAGTCCCAGCTATTCGGGGAGCTGAGGCAGGAGAATCACCTGAACCCTGGAGGCGGAGGTTGCAGTGAGCTGAGATCATGCCACTGCACTCTAGCCTGGACAACAGAGCGAGACTCTATCTAAAAAAAAAAAAAAAAAAAAAAGAAAAGAAAAAAAAGCTTTTCCCTTTTAACTTTTTCCCACCTTTTCCTCATGAGTGTTACGAATTTGGTCCACATCATTTTCAGGCCTTTTCAGAAAATGCACATAAAAATAAGTGCATTTTTAAAATAAATGCATCTATATTAAATACCCGTAATTTAATATAGAAGGGACTTAATTTTTGCCTATTATGTACCGTTAGCATTATGCTTTGTTATTGCATATAATTTAGGTGGAAAAATACTTCCTTATTTGTAAAATACTTATTAAAATGTTTAACTTGTCAAAAGAAATTATATAATGATGCTTCTGTTTAATAGCTGTGGATTACTATTTGTGCTGTGCAATTAGCTTGCGATGCATATCTTTTAGTCTAATCTTTATTATTATTATTTTTTTTTGCCAGTACCTAGAGCTGCAGAACAAAATGCAGATTCAGTCTTGCAGTTTTATTATTTTCTTTCACTAATCTTGACGGAGGATTTCAATAACTCAATTTTCGGGTAGAGAAGTAGTTAATGATTAGATGCAATTAGGTAAACATTATCTAGGATTAGTGAAGATGCGTAATCTAAATGATTACAACAGATGTTTGTGGAATGAGTTCAATGTGAGGAAAACACTTGAATGTTAAAGTGGTTCTCTAACCCCTGCGCCCTCACTGTAGCAGAAGAAAAGAGGATATTAAGGGATGGTTGATGCTCATTCATGTATTTCAGGAAACATAGGGACTACTTAAGAGTATGACTAGAATTTCTGTCATACATCAAGATTTCCTTGATCTAGTATGAGGAAGTAAAACCTTGTACCAGCTGCTGATACCAGATATAGAATTTTGGTTGAGTTTTAAGTCCTACTTATACCAGAAAGCTGTAGTTTTTAACTTAAGATGACTTAGACAATAAAAACACTACTAGGAAAGAGATACTAAAATGTTCCTAGTTTTGACTGACAGAAAAACTAAAAAGAATTGTAGACCTTTGAAATAAGTCAGATAAGTCATTTCTAGGATGATGGGAGATAAGTTGTTTCTAGGATGATGGGACAGAGAAATTGTAAAAGTTTAGGATTACTTGTTTACTGCTTAGAAAAAAATAACATAAAAGGTATGCTTTTACCAAGGCCAATAAGAACTATTTTCTGGAACAAATGTAAGAGACTGGATAATGCTACTGACTGAGCTAAGGGGATAAGTCAGCCAATACCCAAGCCTCAGTTTCACCTAACAAGGAGACTTACAGTATTATTAAGACCTATAAGATTCTGTTTTCCAGTGAAAGAGTACCACTTACATGATAACTTTGCACCTCCATCCCAAATTCAGCACTCCAGCAAGACGCCAGGAATTATTCCAGGTGTGGAAAAACTTAAGGGTTTGGCAGAGATACAGATTTAGAAAATTCATGTAACTGGATTTGCTATGAAAAATTGACAGAATTTTTAAAGTTTATAAATTCTGTCCTATTTAGGGGGAAAAAAAAAAAAAACAGCTTTCCCACAGGTTAGGAATTAGGAGGGCTTTACCCTGTGAAATTCTTAGTTTACTCTCGGGGTGATTTTTGTTTGTTTACTATTCAGATAATCATCTAAATCCTACTGGGATGCCCTTTGAAATGCATAGCTTTTCTTATGGAACTTCTATGGGAGAGACCCTTAATAGAATGTTTAAAGGAAAATATTTCAGATAGTTGTCCACATTCCTCTCTTAATTTCTCAAAAACAGCAAAAATGCTTTTTTTTTTTTTACTTTACTAATTTTTCATTTGTGAATGTTGATGAAAAGACTCAGTTGAAGTGTTCCTTTATTTAATGTTTTTGCTTGCTCTGAAAGATTCAAACATTGTAGAAAGCTTTAGAGTAAAAGTAATAGATCAGGTTGTGTTCCCCCTCAGAAAATATGTGTCAGTTTTAAATATCTTTATTGTATTCTAAATATCAATGTATTTGCTTTCTGCACTCTCCTGTTCTAGTAATAATAGAACACATCTATTTTTGTAATGCTGTCACTCATTTTGTTACCGTGGCTTTGTAGTATATTTAGTTTTATGAGATTTCCTTTCATTATTTATTTATTTATTTTTTAACTTTTTTGGGGTCATTCTCTTCCATTTGGACTTTAGGATTAGTTTTTTGAATTGAGATGCTGGCTGACTTACATTGACTTTACAAACTGAGGAAGAATTGTTATCTTCTAATATTGAGTCTTCCCATCTGGGAAATGGTAGTTCTCTCTGTTATTTGTGTGTTTTTTTTTTTTAAATGTCATTTAGTAAAATTTAAAATAAGATTGGTTTGGCATATTTGTGGGTAGGTTTATTTCTTAGGAGGTTTTCTTTTTTTTTCTTTCCCCTGCCACCCTTCTTTCTATTCCTACATGCTATTATGAGTAGAATTTTTTTAAATGTCCTCTCCTCTCTCCTCCCCTCCCCTTCCTTTCTTTCTGCCTTTCACAGGGTCTCACTTTGTCATCCAGGCTGGAGTGCAGTGGCAAGATAAGGGCTCACTGCGGCCTCAACCTTCTGGGCTTGAGTGATCCTCGAATCCCAGCTTCCTGGGTAGCTGGGACTACAGGTGCACGCCACCATGCCTGGCTAATTTTTTTTGTTGTTGTTGTTTTTCATAGTGATGGGGTTGTGCCATGTTGCCCAGGCTGGTCTCAAGAGGTCCTCCTGCCTCAGCCTCCCACAGTGCTGGGATCATAGATGTGAGCCACCATATCCAGCTAAAGAAATGCCATTTCCTAAATGGTTCCTGTGTCTGACCATTTATAATCCACTAGACTCTAGGCAGACAGGCATTCCATTTGCAAATATCGAAAGTTTTACTGCTACTGCCTTCTTCCTGGTACTTTATTTCATTTTTCTGTCTGCACTGGCTAGAGGGTGAAATAAAATTCTGAATAGTAATAGCAGGCCTCCTTGTTTTATTCCTGATTGTAACGGGGCACTATGTGTAACTCACCATTTGTTTGCTCATTTTCATGCATTGCTGATTAACTTTTCTTTATAAGGAAGTATTTGTTATTGATAAGAAAGTATCAGATTAACTATAATCAGGGGGAAATATTTAAGTCATTTTTTGTTTCTCAAAGGATTTGGCAGTGATGTGAGATGTGCCAAGAAATAAAAAAGGTTTTATGATTGATCAAAAACAGATTCTCATATTTGTCTCTCCTCTGAGGAATTCCTAATGAATAGGATATAGGAGCATGTTAAAACACCTGAAGACTAACTGCACCACACAGAACTTCTGAGAAACCCTAGACACACACTTTGAGCAAGGTTGTCTTACTGTTCTTGAAGGAGAGTGTGAGTGGGATCAAGGGATCTCACCAATGGCGGTGATCCAGGCTGGGGCGGAGTCTTGGGGTGTGGAAGTCATGTTCTCAAGAAGTAGATGGAGCCACTTAAGTGGGCCCTGGGAGCCAATTGGTAGGGTTGAAATTCAGAAAATCTTGACTACTTGTCAGATCCAGTGGGGCTTTGGAGGCTGCATGGAAACAGTGAATTTAGAGATGTCGCATACCAGATATAGAGAATGACACACAAGATGTATGATGTGATAGTGCAGGATTCTGGGACTTTTACATGGCAGGGGTCCTTATCTGTGTTACTGAGGAGTGGGTTGGCAGAGTTAAAGCCAAAGGCTTAGAATATAACCTCAAACTTTGTCATACTATTCTTTCTTGCTAGTGGCTTCTACTACCTGGGAACACCTTTTTTTTTTTTTTTTTTTTTTTTTGGTTTGGAGCTTTGCTCTTGTTGCCCAGGCTGGAATGCAGTGGCATGATCTCAGCTCACCGCAACCTCCACCTCCCAGGTTCAAGGCATTCTCCTGCCTTAGCCTGGGATTACAGGCATGTGCCACAAACCTGGCTAATTTTTGTATTTTTAGTAGAGACACGGTGTCACCATTTTGGCCAGCCTGGTTTCGAACTCCCGACCTCAGGTGATCCGCCCACCTTGACCGGAACACTTTTATTAGGCAAATTTGAAATTATTATGTGGTGGCTGAAAGCCATAAGCCCTAGTACCTTTTTTTTTTTTCTTTGTTTTTTGAGACAGAGTCTTGCTCTGTCACCCAGGCTGGAGTGCAGTGGCGTAATCTTGGCTCACTGCAACATCTGCCTCGTGGGTTCAAGCAATTCTCTGCCTCAGACTCCTGAGTAGCTGGGATTACAGCTGCGTACCACCATGCCTGGCTAATTTTTGAATTTTTAATAGAGACGGGGTTTCACCATGTTGGCCAGGCTGATCTTGAACTCCTGACCTCATGATCCACCCGCCTTTATCTCCCAAAGTGCTGGGGTTACAGGCATGAACCAACAGTGCCCAGCGCCCCACTACCTTTAAATGATAGGTTTTGCCCCAGTGATTCCTGGAGCCTTGTGTTCTGCAGAGGCACCTCAGTGGACTGCAGGGTTGTGTAGCTCCTGATCTCAACGCCTATTTCAGCCAAAGCAACTCTGCTTTTATGTATCTCTGTTGGTTATTGGACTTCTGAGTGGAATCATATTTGAAGAAAAGACTTTACTGCTAAAAAATTTTTAAAGCTATTATTGTAATTGATTTTACTGATTTAAATCATGTTTGTATGGGTGATATTGATCTTGTCTACATAACTTGACATTTTGTATACCAACTCAATTGCATTTCTCAAGAAAAATTTTCTAGCATGAAGGATTTAGAAATGACTTTGTCATCCATCTGATGTAGATGTTACAGCATTTCGAATGTGCAGGCATGTGCTTGGGTCAGTTGTGTGCATGTCTTATTTCTTCTGTTAAATGGTGAGCTGCTTAAGGACCTGCTTTTATCTTGTTTATTTTGTTTTCCATTCCTGCTCCCACCATTACCCCTGAGAACCTACCACATATGTTCAGGATGTAGTTCCTGTAGAAGAAAGATCATTTTCTTCTTCAACCTTCATAGATTCTTAGTTGGAACAGACCCCTGTAACAGAAGACAGATTTAACAAGAGAAAAGCAGAACTATTGACATGTGTATTTCGTGTAACTGGAAGACACCTAGGGAATGAGTAGTTCTCAAAGAGGTGGGTTTTAATTCCAGCTTGTATAGCCCTTCAGCAAAGAACTGTAGGTTTCTAGAGAAGTGATAATGCTGAGGAAAAGGACTTTGAGTGTGTATGGGTAGCAGCTTGGGGGAAGGTAAACAACTGGCAGATAACAGCTAGTTAGCAAAGTTCGTTGACATAGCTTCCTCTGGTACCATCTCCAGGCAGAGAAGTGAGAAGCCTCTGAAGCTGTTCACGGTGGTTAAACTTTGTTCTCCCTGGTAAAAGAGAGGGCAGGATACCTTTCTTCTTTGCAAACGCATATCCTGCTTTTTGGCAGATACAGGGAGAGCGGAGAGCGTTCCTGCATCTGCTTCTTAATTGTCCTCAGCTCAATAATCCTTCATATTTTGGGGTGGCCTATTCTGGTCTCCCACATTCCTGATTCTCTTCAAGCCCTAGTAAATGAACATCCCCTTGCCCTTCACTAGTGATGTCACTGTGGCAGGAGAGGGGAAATTAAGAGGGAGGAGTCCTCCAGCAGCCTGACTTTGCTCTTGACTCTCAATGTGCAGGCGAGTTGTTAGAGAGCTCTAAATAGCCTCTTCTTGGGGATTGCTGCATTTTACTAGGATCACTGAAAATTGAGGTGGGAGCTTGCCAAGAAAACCTCTCCCAGTTCTGCGTGGGCTACAATCTAAGTAACTGAGGCCAGTGGATGTGGACTGAGCCTAGAGGAACTGGGGTCCTACTCTTCATGGCCAAATTGGAGAACTGTCTCTTCTAAGCAGCTCTGTTTGGCTCACAGTGAGCTGTGCTCTTTATTCTTTAGCCAGACCATGTGCATTATATCACTAGCACTTTCTTGTGCCCGTGCCACCATATTATGCAGCTTATCTAATAGAGGATTTTGTCTTCCACACCAGCTCTGAGGTAGCACTGTTGCTATGGCATCTGACATATACTGAGTGCTTATTTTAGGCAAGGCTCTTTGGTGGCAGTGGAAACCCATTCATACCAGTTTGATAAGGAAGTTTCCTATATGCTTTTGGAAACCAGGGGCCTTGGGGATCACCAGAACGGGGGACTCTGAAGCACTGAAGGTGCTCTCCTGGGCTCCCACACCTTAGTCCCTCTTTTGGGGGTGAGGGTGGGTGTGCTTTATCTTCTCCTTATGCAGATGAACTTGCAAGGTGGTGATTACCTCCCAGTTTCCGTAGCCCTCTGTGGCTGTCCCAGTCTTCGTGCCTTCCTAATCTTCTAGCTACCCAGCTAGAGTTCCACCAAATAGAATGGCTCAGTTACTAGGATGAATTCAACTGGCCAGCATTGGCCTATTTGAGTGAGACCACACCAGTATTAGACCCTGGCTTAGGAATAGAGTAGCTGCTGTAGCGTCAGGGCTCTACTCCTGCCCAGATGGTTTTGGGGGAGTGGGAAGGTAGGGCAGATCCCTGGGGACCAAAGGGAGCTCCTTTGGGCTGGGCAGACCACAAAACACATCTCTTAAATTGTTTAAGTATTTGCTAGAGAAAATGATTCACCCTATTTTCCAATTCTAATACTCCATGTTTTTTTCTTTGTTTTTTGCTTTATTGAGATAGATTCATGCTTTTGCCACCCAGTCTGGAGTGCAGTGGTACGATCTCGGCGCACTGCAACCTCTGCCTCTTGGGTTCAAGAGATTCTCCCGCCTGAGCCTCCCAAGTTAGGTGGGATTACAAGTGCCTGCCAACACGTACAGCTAATTTTTATATTTTTAGTAGAGGTGGAGTTTTACCATGTTGGCCAGGCTGGTCTTGAACTCCTCACCTCAAGTGATCCACCTGCCTCGACCTCCCAAAGTGCTGGGATTACAGGTGTGAGCCACCACGCCTGGCCATACTCCATGTTTTGAGGTGAAAATTTTCTGTGCCTCCTGTCTTTGGTTAAGAATTACCAGACATTCTAGGTACATACTGGAGGATGTATATACAGTACATACTGTCAGCTGTCTGGATGATGCCCCTGCCCTGCTCCATAGCCCTTCTTTGGGGTGTTGGACTCTGCCTGAATTGCAGAATGAAGGCTTCCAGAGGGGAGGGCAGCTCTGCAGGTGATGGGACTTGAGGACACTGTGTCACCCCTTCCCACTCATTTAGTCTGCAGAACTGCAACTGAGGCAGCCAGAACCAGAAGGCAATGAGGGTTGCTACAGGCACAGCCTGGTGAGTGGTGCCCACTTGCATGGCTCTTTCCAGAGAGTTAAAATGATTTGCCTTTCCATTTGTACAGAATGTTGCTGCTTCCCATTCTTCCTCTATACAGAAGGAAAAGAAATCACTATTCCAAAACAAGACGGAAAAAAGAGAACTAGCGCCATTCAGAGAAGCCAGGTTTCTGACTTTACAACTGCTTTACAACTTCATTAGACCCATGTGTTATTTTTGAGTGGCGGGAATAATAGGACTTGCACCTAATCAAGGAAAGGAATTCCAAACAAAAGCTTGGGTGGGGTTTCCTGGGCAGAAGCGTGATATTGTAATAAATGGGAAGCAGGGTTCTACAGTCCAATCTCTGGTCTGATTACACAAATTATAGCAAAGGGCCTGTTCAAAGGAATGTAACACACCCCACTGCGGCCTCTGTTCAGCGGGTGTGTCTTCATTTCCTCAAGCTCCTTCCTTAACAGCTAATGCCTTCACCAGAGGAACTGAGGGCCCTATGCCGAATAATTAAGATGCCTTCTTTAGGGTCTCTGCCTTGGGGCCGTTTTACAGGTGAGTTTACTTTATGCTAAAGTCCTTTAGAGACTCCCGTGGCTAAATTCCCCGCCCTTCTCCTACATTACTGAGCAGAAAGCCAATACAGGAGGCTGACCTTCCAGTCAGAATTGCCAGCATTTCCAAGCACTAATGAGCCAAGTGCGTTGTATGGGGTGGAGGGGTGGAGGAAGGCATTTAGATGAAAAGTCTGTTTGTCTCTCTCTCTCTCTTTTTTTTTTTTTCAAAAGGTGCACTATCCTTTGTCACTCTTCCTGATGACCTGCTGCTGTCCCTGGTCTTCAGATCCCCACCCTGGCCTCCTCTCCTTCCCTTTCCGACTCCCTGGGCTCAGCCAGTTGAGCCACTCAGGAACTCTGCCTGCTGCTGGCTCTTGCAGTATCAGGCTCCCTATCTCCCTTTTTCTTTCCTTTCTTTTCCATCTTCAGATTTTAACATCCTTTTCTCAAGGAAGCTCCCTGTCCTTACCCTTCCTGGACTTCCCCTGAGTCTCTGTTAGATCTGTGGAGCACGCTGCGTTCACGTTTTGACCTGTTGTCTCACCCAGTATTAACTGATACCTTTGCCTCTTTTTCCTTTTTAACTTATAAGCTCCTCAAAGTCCAGAACTGTCCATCTTCAAATTTGTGATATTTATGCCGCATAACAGATGTATTTTGATCATAGCCCTACAAATGTAGTATTAAAAAAATTTTATACCATTTTGGTTGATTTTTACCACGTATCTTGTTGCCTTGTCTGTTTAACTTCAAGATGCAAGGAGCCCAGTAACTGTGTGGCAAGGCATCACTGGGATAGTTGCCTGACACCTGATGTCCTGGATTATCACCCTCATCTCTGACGGGGGATGTGTTCTGGGTACTGCAGAATCTGAAAGGCAAGATGAAATCATACAGGTGCTGGTGCCTGCCTCCTCCCTGCCTGTCTGACACAGACTCCCTCTACTCCCTCTTGGCTCTGCCTCTTCCACCCTTCCTGAACATCTCCCATTCATTCATTCAATTTTTTATTTCCATAGATTTTTGGGGAACAGGTGGTATTTGGTTACATGAGTAAGTTCTTCAGTGGTGATTTCTGATATTTTGGTGCACCCATTACCTGAGCCGTATCCACTGAAGCCAAGTTGTAGTTATTTATTCCTCACCCCCTTCCAACCTTTTCCCCTTGAGTCCCCTAAGTCCACTGTATCATTCTTATGCCTTTGCATCTTCATAGCCTAGCTCCCACTTAAAAGTAAAAACATATGATGTTTGGTTTTCCATTCTTGAGTTGCTTCATTTAGAATAATAGTCTCCAATTCCATCTAGGTTGCTGCAAATGCCATTAATTCATTCCTTTTTATGGCTGAGTAGTATTCTATCAGTCAACAGTTTCTTTATCAGCTCGTTGACGGATGGGCATTTGGGCTGGTTCCACGTTTTTGCAATTGTGAATTGTGCTGCTATAAACATACGTGTGCAAGTATCTTTTTTATATAATGACTTCTCTTCCTGTGTGTAGATACCCAGTAGTGTGATTGCTGGATCAAATGGTAGTTCTACTTTTAGTTCTTTAAGGAATCTCCACACTGTTTTCCATATTGGTTGTACTAGTTTACATTCCCACCAGCAGGGTAGAAGTATTCCCTGTTCACCACATGCTCACTAACTTCACCAACTTTGATTATTTTTTGAGCTTTTGATTGTGGCCATCATTGCAGGAATAAGGTACCTCCTTCTGGCTTTGTTTTGTTTTGTTTTGTTTTTTTGAGATGGAGTCTTACTCTGTTGCCCAGGCTGGAGTGCAGTGGTATAATTTTGGCTCACTGCAGCCTCTGCTTCCTGAGTTCAAGTGATTCTCCTGCCTCAGCTCCTGAGTAGCTGGGATTACAGGTGCGTGCCACCACACCCAGCTAATTTTTGTATTTTTAGTAGAGATGGGGTTTCACCATGTTGGTCAGGCTGTTCTTGAACTCCTGACCTCGTGATCCACCTGCCTTGGCCTCCCAAAGTGCTGGGATTATAGGTGTGAGCTAGTGTGCCCAGCTGCATTGTGGTTTTGATTTGCATTTCCCCGGTCATTAGTGATGTTGAGCATTTTTTCATGTTTGTTGGCCATTGGTACATCTTCTTTTGAGAATTGTCCATTCATGTTCTTAGCCCACTTTTTGATGGGATTGTTTATTTTCTTCTTGCTAATTGAGTTCGTTATAGATTCTGGATATTAGTCCTATATCAGATGTATAGATTGTGAAGATTTTCTCCCACTCTGTGGCTTGTCTGTTTACTCAGGTGACTGTTCTTTTTGGCATGCAAAAGCTCTTTAGTTTAATTAAGTCCCACCTTTTATCTTTGTTTTTATTGCATTTGCTTTTGGGCTCTTGGTCACAAAATCCTTGCCTAAGCCAGTGTCTAGAAGGTCTCCCATTCCTGTGTCTGTTGCACATTGCACATGCTGGGCCTGCTGTCTCTTGTGATGGGCACAGTGACCTGTCATTCTGCCAGGGTTGGCTTCTCTAGTCTCCTCTGAGAAGCCTTCTGTGATTCCTTCAGCTTCCCCCACCCTGCCCTGAACTCTGTGGATGAAAGCTCCCAGTGTGCCTCACATTTTATTGTAATCATTTGTTTATGGGTGTCTCCTCTCACTGGATGGAAGGGGGCAGGGCTCTCAGGCAGGGAGACTTAGCCTTACTCCTTTTGGTATTGCCCAGCATGTAACCAGGTACCAAGCATGCACTAACTACTAGGTGATCCAGTAAGTTATTTGTAAGGGACATTTTCTTCTTTAAATAATGAGTTTTAAAAAGTTCTTAGTGGTGGTATTTTGAGTTTTAGAATTATTGCACATGTCCTAATATAGTTAAAAGTTTGGGGCTAGGCCGGGTACAATGGCTCATGCCTATAATCCCAGCATTTTGGGAGGCCGAGGCAGGTGGATCGCCTGAGATTGGGAGACCAGCCTGACCAAAATGGAGAAACCCTGTCTCTACTAAAAATACAAAAATTAGCCAGTTGTGGTGGTACATGCTTGTAATCCCAGCTACTTGGAAGGCTGAGATAGGAGAATCACTTAAACCCAGGAGGCAGAGGTTGCAGTGAGCCAATATCTTGCCATTGCACTCTAGCCTGGGTGACAAGAGTGAAACTCTTATCTCACAAAGCAAATAAATAAAAAATAAAGTTTGGGGCTCTGCACTGTGCAATTCTGTTTTACAGATAAGGGAAAGGAGACTCAGAATCGTTAGCCTCCTACCTTGTAGGAGGCAGGATGGTGCCTCAGCCTCAGGCCTTCAGAGTCGTCCTCTGGTGGGCTTCTCCCCAAACAAGATAGAGTCCTGGAGACTTCATGAAAGTGTTACGCTGGCAGGAGATTTCTGGTGTCCTCCTGGGGTGGAGAGGCTGGACTCCAGGGAACAGGAAGGGCTTTCAGAATTATGTCTGATACAGTCCAGAGCTGACCTTGTCACACAGGTTGGTAGCAAGACTCATTTCAGTCTGCAAAGTGGGAAGATTTCAGAGACAAATGAGAAAGGAGAGATGAGGTTCTGTGAGCACTACAGAAGGTTGTGCTTAGGTTAGAGGTTAGCCTTGCCCTCGGATTATATACCTTATAGATTTTCTTACAGATTTTACTTTTGTGTTTTTTTTCCCTGTGTACATTAATTTTCCTGTGCTGTGTAAGGTACTGCATTTCTGGACCAAGCATAGTGGCTCACACCTGTAATCCCAGCACTTTGGGAGGCTGAGGCCAGGAGTTCGAGATCACTTGAGGTCAGGAGTTCGAGACCAGCCTGGCCAACATGGCAAAAACCCATCTCTACTAAAAATACAAAAATTAGTCAGGCATGGTGTTGGGTACCTGTACTCTCAGCTACTAGGGAAGCTGAGGCAGGAGAATCGCTTGAACCCAGGAGGTGGAGGTTGCAGTGAGCTGAGATTGCACCACTTGACTCCAGCCTGGGTGGCAAAGAGAGGCTTCGTCTCCAGGAAGAAAAAAAAAAAAAAAAAAAGGAAACTGCATTCTGCCCACTGAGACACACATACTCAGAAATGCTTATAAATATCCCATTGTTGCCTTCATAATTAGCCCAGAGGAGGAGAGATGCATGCAGGAGCTGCTAATTTGTGCTTGTCTGCTTGCTAGAGATTCACCAGCAGCAAACCCAGACAAGCTGTTAATAAGTGTTAAACACCACAGAGTCTGCATGCTGGGTTAAGTCTCAGCCAACACTCAGGGGACAAAAACCTTTCCCTTGTGGTAGCCTCTCTTGATTGCTGTGGTGAATAAAGTTCATAAATACCATTTTGAGAAGTATTTACAATATTTTTTGGTACAGTAAAATTTCATTAGTTTGGGATAATGGAAAGTCATCTAACCTAGAAGATATAGGGACAATTTAAAAACATTACTTAAAGTATATACATAATAAATTGCACTTGACCAACAGATGGTATTTCTAAAAGAGGTTTATGAAATATGATCTGTGACACAAATTTAAGACATTATTGCCGATAGAGGGATTTAGGGGATCTATGGTAATAGGTGTTTAAGAGCAGCAATTAACATACCACTTCATGATTAAGTACTCCTGGATTGCTTAAGAGGCACTGCTTGGCAGCAGTTGGATCCTTAAATTCCTTACATAGCCCAGTGTTCATTTGAATGAACTTAAAACTATTTGCTACCCTCATTTTGCCACGTAAATGCTTTAATCTTCCAGTTGTGGGTCTGGGGTTATCTCACATTATGAATGAGTGTGTTCTACCTGAAGGCCATGAGTGTGGTCTACCTGAAGGCCATCCATCCTCCTGTATTTCAAATCAGCAAATATTTGAATGTGTGCAGTGTGCAGCCGTGTTGGTCAGCTTTTAAATAACAAAATGTATTTCCCGCCCTCAGGATGTTTGCAGTCCGCTGTGTAGGATAGACAGAGAAACTGGCATAGCATTGTCAGGGGTTGGGCTTTGGAGTTGGATGGCTCTGCTGTTTACTAGCTGTGTGTGTTCTTTTACCTCTTTTTTGGAGTCTCACTCTGTGGCCCAGGCCGGAGTGCAGTGGCGCAATCTCAGCTCACTGCAACCTCTGACTTCTGGGTTCAAGCAATTCTCCTGCCTCAGCTCCTGAGTAGCTGGGATTACAGGTGCACGCCACCACACCCGGCTAATTTTTTGTATTTTTAGTCGAGACAGCTTTCACCATGCTGGCCAGGCTGGTCTCAAACTCCTGACCTCATGATCTGCCCACCTCGGCCTCCCAAAGTGCTGGGATTACAGGCATGAGCCACCACACCTGGCCTCTTTTACCTCGTAAGCCTCAGCTTCTTCATCTGTAAGAATGAGGATGATGGTACATTTTAGGGTTATTTTGAGGAAAAGTGAGGTAACTCACGTAAACTGTCAAGCATAAGTGTTCATTGTTTATCTGGTGTAGCTGCTGCTGATGCAGTAAAGAAGCGACTGAGATAAAGCATGGCAAATGTTCATTTAGACTAGGTGTGTGCTGTGTCCTGAGAATACACAGGTGTGAACAAATAACTTCTAACACCACTGGTGGGGGGTTGGAGTGGGAGCCAGATTGGCCAGTAGCTGGGGAAAAAGTTAGAAGGCTACAGATGAGCAGGACATCAGTACGTCTCGGTTCTTTCATTTGGCAAACAGTTTTGGAAATTTATGGTGTGCCAGGCACTTCACCAGGCACTGGGATTATAGGAGTGAGTCAGAAAAGATTAAAACCCCGTTGGAGCCTACATTCCTGTGGGAGAGAGAAGGGAAGCGCACACTCGTGTGTGTAAGAACACTGGGGTGAGGCTATAAGATGGGTTCTAGGAATGTGGAGTAATTAAAGGTGGCCAGAAAGTAGAGGGGTGTGCATGCAGTATAGGGGAACTGGGTGACGAGGCTTAGGAGGGAAGTACGCACATATTTGGGAAGTCCTTATGAGTGTTTCTAAAAAACCCCTGGCAGCATTGAGTAGCTACAGGAAGCTTTCCTTTCCTTTCCCTTTTTTTTTTGAGATAGGGTCTTGCTGTGTTGCCCATGTATCTCAAAAAAATAGGCACTGGGTCTCAGTGGCACAAGCACAGCTCACTGCAGCCTCAAACTCCTGGGCTCAAGGAGATGCTCTCGCCGCAATCTAAGGTCTTGCTATGTTTCCCAGGCTGGTCTCAAACTCCAGGACTCAAGTAGTCTCCCTGCCTCACCCTTTCAAAGCGCTGGGATTATAGACATGAGCCACCGCACCCAGCCTACTCTTTTTTTAAAATATATAAATATCTTTCTCTGCTGTCACTGTAAGATTATAATGTTTGTTATATAAAATATATAGTGTCTGTATTTTTATATATAGATTATATTTTATATACAGATTATATTATATGCTTTACATATAAAGAATTGTATAACTATTCTATATAGAAAAAATTTTATATTCTATATATAGCATATATAGGACAAATATAGAATATATATAGAATATAGAATATACATAGAATATAGAATATTATAGAATACAGAATTTATATAGTATATATAGTTACATGCTTCTTTATATAGAATATATAGTTAAATAATTTAGTTATCTTTTTTATCCACTTATTATAGAGTAAGCATTTTCTCAGATTCTCATAAACAGTATTTTACTGGCCAAGTAGTATCCAGTCCAGAGTATGAAACATAGTTGACTTAACCAGCTCTTTCTTTTGGATCATTCAGTTGTTTCCAAGACCTTGTTAGCATACAGAATGACTGTTTAGCATCTTTATATGTGAAAGCATTTCTGCATCTGAGATGATTTCCCAATGTTAAATCTGCAGCATTGTGATTACCAGTGCAAGGTACTGGACATTTTCAAAGATGTTTGGAGTTTGAGACATTGTGAGAGTACTTCCCTAAAAGATTGCACTGACGAAAAATTTGTGTAAACCTCTCTGTGTCGTGGAGACACCTGGAGGCATGGTGACGGTGGATTTGAGCAGCAAGATGCTGGCAGGAGTAACAGCAGTTAGGAGACAACACCTCTCCCAAGGCGATGGATGGCATTGCTGAGGAGGAATGAGGGGACAAGCCAGGAGTGGTGGCTCATACCTGTAATCCCAGCACTTTGGGAGGCTGAGGAGGGTAGATCACTTGAGGCCAGGAGTTTGAGCCAGTGCGACAAACATAGCAAAACCCCATCTAGTAAAAATATAAAAATTACCCTGGCGTTTTGGCTTGCGCTTGTAATGCCAGCTACTCAGGAGATTGAGGCAGGAGAATAGTTTGAACCTGGGAGGTGGAGGTTGCAGTGAGCTAAGGTCATGCTATTGCACTCCAGCCTAGGCGATAGAGTGAAACTCTTTGTCTTAGGGAGAAAAATGAGGGGACCTTGCTTGAATGTGAAATGTGTAGGCTTGTGGCACGTCATGAACTGCGGCCTGGCATGCTGAAGATGATGCCTTTTGGTTTAGGACCTCCAGAATTCGCTCTTCCTTTTACCCTGTAGTCTGTACCTTATAACCATTTGTGTAAATGTCACTATCCTCTACTGAATTGAGTTCTCTGAGCCTATGACCACAGATATTAGCATTTTTATGTCCCTAATTATTGTTTAATTAAGATCTATGAAATGTGGGGCTGAAGGGAGAGGGAGCTGGCCATGGAGTGTGGCTTGGGCAAGGAACGTGGCCCTTGTCCAGTGTGGCTGGGACTGGTGGGGCTGGGCAACAGGAGGGAGCGGCAGAAGGGGAGGGACAGACCTCCCTGCCCTGGGTCAGGCAGAGTTGAGCCCCAGCAGGCAAGGGTGGAAGATTTGGCTCTCCACTGTGGCTCTGATTTCATCACTGGGGCAAATCATTGCCCAGTGACCTGGGACAAATCATTGTGCTCTCTATGCTTCATTTTCCTCCGGAGGGGAGGGTGCCAGCAGTGACAATCTCTTAATTTTCTATGTATTTATTTTTATTGAGACAGTCTCGCTCTGTTGCCCACGCTGGAGTAGGTGGTGTGATTACGGCTCACGACAACCTCCGCCTCTCGGGTTCAAGCGAGTCTTCTGCCTCAGCCTCTCGAGTAGCTGGGACTACAGGTACGCGCCACCATGCCTGGCTTATTTTTGTATTTTTAGTAGAGACAGGGTTTTACTATGTTGGCCAGTCTGGTCTTGAACTCCTGACTTCATGATCCACCTGCCTCAGCCTCCCAAACTGCTGGGATTACAGGTGTGAGCCACTGTGCCTAGCTGGCAATGTCTTTAAATGGAACATTGAACAATGATTTTTAGGTCTATAGGTAAGTGGTACAATTTAAAGAAAAGGCAGGGAGTAATGAAATAAAACTCAGAGGACTCACAGTAGTCCTCTTCAGAATGTTGAAAGCACAGTGCATGGCCCACCGGGAGTGCTTGGTCTGTGTTAGCAGTGGAGATTGATAATGACTGCCACTCATCTGAGGTTTGCCTTTCTCACTGACCAGCTGGGAATAGTGTGTTTCTTTGGGTGGTCTCTGCTCCTTGATGGATGGAAACACCTCTCTTGACCCTGCCCCTGAGCTTGTCCTTTGGAAAACCCTCTCCCAGTTCTGGAAGCCGAAAGTCCCAAATCAGTGTGTTGGTTGGGCCATGCCCTCTCCGAAGGCTCTGGGGAGAATCCTTCCTTGCCTCTTTCAGCTGCTGGTGGCTCCATGCTTTCCTCATCTTGTGTCTGTGTCACGCCACACTCTGCCTCTGTCTTCAAACAGCCTGCCTATTCTTTGTGACTTTTCTTCTGCCTGTTCTAAGGTCCCTTCTTATTGGATTTGGGACCCACCTGTGTAATCCAGGATGCTTTCATCTCAATATCTCTAATTGCATCTGCAGATATCATTTTCCCAAATAAGATCACATTCCCAGGTTCCAGGATTTAAGATGTAGGTATATCTTTATGTGGGGGCTACCATTCAACTCCTACAGGCCAGAAGTGGAGCTGTGCTCTGATGGGAAGACCAAAGGGTCTCCTGTGGGCACCTGAGTCACAGATACTTGGCCTGACCTGGCTCTAGAGCGTCTCTTCCCTCTTAGGGGAAGCTGAGAGATTAAGAAAGTGCCCAGCAGAAGGCAGGGTTTAGCCCTGCATTTGGTGCCCAGGATTGCGTGGGTGCTAGGATTGTCTCTCAGACACACTCTGCTACCCAGACTTTTTGGAAGGATGGCACAGCTCACGCATGAGGTTGGTGCAGTCTGGAGTCAGAAATCTCTCTTGGCTTCTTATGTAAACAGCTGAACCCAGTGGCAGTAATTGTAGCTGTGGTTGGATTTTTGTGGTAAAGGGGAATGGCTGTGGAAAATGGAAGCTGGATAGCATGTGAGAGAAACTTTGTGATTGTGTACGATAGGCACAGCCGAATTTCACTTACCATAAGTTTTATAAACACCCCACAGAGGCTAATGCAAAGAGTATAATTCAAATGGGAAGCTATGATTGGTCATTGTGGAGGTCAAGTATAGGTTATATTTCAGGGTTAATAATCAAGCTAACTGACTTTAAAACTACAGTTGATGAAGCAGTAGTTTTGTGTGAGTTTCCCCTTTCTGCCTTGTCCCAGTCAAAGCTCTGTTCAGTTCTTTGGTGATAACTGTCCTCTCTCTTCCTCCTTCTCTATCTCTCTCCTCCCTTTGGTTTTCCTTATGCCAGCGCTGCTCCTCTTTCCCCTTTTCAAGACTCCTCAGTGCTGTTGAAAATATTAACAAGATTGCCCTGTTGATGTGAATGTGTTTCCAAAGTAGTTTCAAAGTGGCTCCATCCAAAAGCTTAGGAGGTTTTTAGGGATTGGCCTTTCTAGACCACATTCCCTCTGCCCCACCCACGGGGAGGGTGCCAGGTAGATCCCTGGCTTGGTTCCAAGTGTGTCAACAGCCTGTTGCTTTCTAGTTCAACAGGAGAGAATAATCTTGGGTAAACATGGCCGTTGGAAAAAAGCAAATATTTGTCTTGGAAGTTGCAGTCACTCAAGTGTTTAGCCCCTCTTGTGTTCCTGGGGACAAAGTGGGAGCTATGCCGGAAGGCATGGCATCAAATCTTACATCTGGTTAAGAAGCATTGGTAGGAACAGATAAATCAAGGACGTTTGGAAGGCCACGCCCTTTCTCCTTTCTTCTTTGCTTTTTTCTCTTTTTTTGTCCTGCTCTTTCTTTCTCCCACCTTCCCTCTCTGAACAAGTCAGAAGATTCCATTTTCCCTAATTTTTTGGTTGCTTAAGCTAGTGTTTCTCAACTTTAGCCTGTTGACATTTTGGACCAGGTCATTTTTTGTCATATGGTGTAGTTCTGACCATCAGAGGATGTTAAGCAGCTACCTTGGCCTCTGGTCACTATGGCAATAGCACTCGGCGGCAGTGGTGGCTACCAGAAATGTCTCCAGACAATGCTGAATGTCTCCTGGGCGGGAAAATTGCCCTTGGTTGAGAACCACTGGCTAAGCCAGTCTTCTCTAGGGTGGTAAATGTACTACTGGTGGTGTAGTGGAAGAAGCTTCCATGCATGGCCGTGTGTGTGTGTGTGTGTAGAGAGGAGTGGCAGTTGGATTCCTTAACCGTCACACTTTTTGTTTTTTGGTTTTTTTTGAGATGGAGTTTTGCTCTTGTTGCCCACGCTGGAGTGCAGTTGCATGATCTCAGCTTACCACCACCTCCCAGGTTCAAACTATTCTCCTGCCTCAGCCTCCCTAGTAGATGGGATTACAGGCATGTCTAACCATGCCCAGCTAATTTTTGTATTTTTAGTAGAGATGGGGTTTCTTCATGTTGGTCAGGCTAGTCTCAAACTCCTGACTTCATGTGATCTGCCCCCCTTGACCTCCCAAAATGTTGGGATTAGAGGCATGAACCACTGGACCCAGCCTACATACTTCTTAAAGATCACTTTTCAACCCAGCCGTAGTCAGCCTGGCCATAATGTGGGTCTCACAGCAGCGAAGGCAGCTGGTGATGATTAGTCAACATGATTGGCTGTTCACTTTTCCAGCAGGTCTTAGCTTGCTTTCTTTTCAGGCTTATTGCTATTCCTCCTGTGGTTTTAAAATGCAGATGCCAGTTTGCACTGAGTGCTTGGGAGATGGGCCTGACACTTGGCACCTTTTGGTTGCGTTATTCCTCAGCCAGGCAGCAAAGCATGACAGGAGTCTATTGCCCATCACTCTTGTGAGTCAGTCAAACTTACTTCATGTCATCTTGGGGGAAGGTGCCGAACTGTAATGTCAAGGTGACATGCTCTTTGGGTAAATGTAGTTCCTGGACCTTCTCAAGCATGACTACACTTTTTACAGCCAGCCAGCCTTGCTTCTTTAGAGAACTGAATAGAATCTATCTCTACGGAACTGTCCAACTACCCTTAAAACATTACATATTTTAATCATTTTTTAAAAACACACTTTCAGAGTTTTGACTTTGTTGTAGTAATGTCATACTAACACAATGAAGTTAAAAACAAGGTACTTGCCTCCCATTTGTGTTTAGCTTTTTATTGGGAATTTTAAACATGTATAGGAGTTAGAGGGGAATGGTAAGCTCCCACACATCGACTTATCTCCAATTTTCTTTTCTTCTTTTCTTTTTTTTGGTGGGGGGGGGGATGGAGTCTTGCTCTGTTACCAGGCTGGAGTGCAGTGGCATGGGGCGATCTTGGCTCACTGCAACCTCCACCTCCTAAGTTCAAGCGATTCTCCTGCTTTGGCCTCCCAAGTAGCTGGGACTGCAGGCGTATATCACCACGCCCAACTAATTTCTGTATTTTTGGTAGAGGTGGGGTTTTACCACGTTGGCCAGGATGGTCTCGATCTCTTAACCTTGTGATCCTCCCATCTCAGTCTCCCAAAGTGCTGGGATTATAGGCGTGAGCCACCGTGCCTGGCATTTTCTCCAGTTTTCTATACACAATCCATCTTGTTTTACCTAGAGTCCTCCTTTCTCAATTCACTCAATTATTTTGAAATAAATCCTCAACGTCACATCCTTTCATCTGTACATATTTCAGTATACAACTCTGAAGGGCTCTTTTCTCGAACACAGTTATAATCCCCCCAGATAAACGGACATCATTACACCTAACCATTCCTCACTATTAAATATTTGTTGTATTTGGTTGATGAATTTCTCACATATCTTGTGGTCTACCTTATAAGACCTCTTCATGTAATCAAAATCCTCAATGGCAGGACAGACCTGGAAGCTGTCTTTTGTGTCTGACGTGCTGATATTCGGGGCTGCTGAGCTTTGTACCTGGCACCTGGCAGGAACATCGTAGTTACTTCCTTTTCCTCTAATTCCCTGTTACGCTCTTCCTTCCAGTTCTCTGGCTTGACACTGGGCATAGCACTGTCTTAAGGGAAATGTTCAGCTGGTGTGTGTCTTGATTGCTTGACAGTTCCTCCCCACATGCCTGCCCTTGGATGGGCTACTGTCATTACCATCTTTTTTTTTGTAAGCCAGGGTCTTGCTCAGTTGTCCAGGCTGGAGTGCAGTGGCATGATCATGACTCACTGTAACCTCGACCTCCTGGGCTCAAGTGATCCTTCCACCTCAGCCTCCTACGTAGCTGGGACCATAGGTGTGTGCCACCACGCCCAGCTAAATTTTTGTTTTTGTGTTTTGTAAAGACAGGTTCCTACTCTGTTGCCCAGGCTGGTCTCAAACTCCAAGGCTCAAGCTGTCCTCCAGCCTTGGCCTCCCAAAGTGCTGGGATTACAGGCCAGCCTTTTTTCTCCCTTAGATGGAGCCTTTTAGATCTACTCTCTGCCAGACTTTTCTATGCCAATATCTGGCACCAGCCTGAGTTCTGGATGTATGTGAACATGCTGTACTGACACTCGAAGCATTAGAGACTACATTGAGTCCGGATCACTGCTTCCTGACACTTTGTTTGCAAGCTACCTTTGCGGCCTCTGCCTTTACTTGCTGTTGTCCCGGCAGGCCTCTCTGGGGAGGCTATGCCCCCTCCCACACCCCCACTGAACCTGGGTCTGGAGATGAGATCTGTGGGCACCTGACCCTCGATGGATTTTGGAATCCCGTGCTCTGTGCTTGTTCGCCACCTCCTTCTGTTGCGCTCTTCCCCTTCTTGGCCCCATGACTGCTCCCTGCCTTGTGCTGTCCTCTCCTGGCCAAGGCGTGGCTTCACCATGGAGCTGGTGCCCTGCTCATGGGCCTTCCCGGTTCCCACACCTCTCTTCTCATAGCTGATGGCTTCAGTGCCCCTACAGGCCAACCCATAACAACCCAGCCTCCAAGCTGACCCTTCCTTGCCTGTCTGAAAGTCTTCCCCTCTAATCAGCAATTGGTGTTTATAACCACATCCTGAGCCATGTGTGGTTTCCCCAGAAATGTTGCCCCCCCACCAACATGTTCTGTCTACCTTGATCACACCGCTCACCGGCTCTTTGACCTCCCCAGAACCTTCCTGCAGAAACTTCTCCTTGTCCTCTCATTCTGGCAGGCACCCCGTCTCCATTTCCTTCTTTACCTGGCTCCACTGAGAGACCTGAGCCCTGGAGAACGCAGGTGTCGTGGCCTCCTCTGCCCTCCAGCTGGCCCAGCCCTTGGATGTGTCATTAGAGATGGGTGCCAGCTCACATGAGGACCCACTACTTGGCTCGGCCCTCTTCCCACGTGGCATCCTTCCAGTGAGCACACAGGTTCTTCAGGAAAAATGCAGCTCTTTACCCCTCCTCTTCAGCCCCTTCTTTTCATAGAGAACCCTCCTCCTATCTCGAGTGGATGACAGACGTCTTGTGGGGATATGCACCCAGCTTCCCTCCTCTCTCCCTAACCATGCTGCAGCCTGGGGGTGGAAGAACCTGCCCATTTCTCATCTCCTCCAGGGTCTCCTTTCCCCAGGAATCCTCTTCCTTCCCTGGGCCATGGTTTCTCTCTTTCCTTTTTTTCCTTCCCTTCAGCCTTCAAGTTGCCCAAATCCCTGATTTTTTTTTTTTAAAAAAAAAAAAAAAAAAAACAACAGAAGGAACTCTCTGCAGAACCTTGAGAGGGATTCATTATTATTCCTTTCCATGAATGAGGACGCAGTGGCTTGGAGGGGAAGTGGCTGCCCAGGCTCCCAACTCTCTGATTAAAGTTGGAGGCAGGTTGAGAGCTCAGGCTCCTGATTCACTGAACATACCCTCAACTTTAGGTCAAAGGTGGGGAAAAGACGCAGCCCTTCCTGGGAGTCCCATCTTTGGTGCAGGGCTAAGGAAGGAGCCTTGGGACCAAATGAAATGACTGCCTCATTTGAGGAATGTCATTTGTGGAAGTCATTTGAGGCCTTAAGCTGCTTAACTCTCAACTCCTTGGTATTTTAGGTACCATCTGTCTTTCCATCTCAATTATGAATTCTCCAGGGACTGTCACCTCATTTTTTTTTGTTTCTTAGGATGCTTTGTGCATAGTTGATGCTTAGTAATGGGCTCTTACTCATCTAGAAATTTTTAGCCTTTATCTTCAACTTGGAAGGGTTTTAAAGAACATGATTAGCCGGGTGTGGTGGCTTAGCCTATAATTCCAGTGCTTTGGGAGGCAGAGGTAAGAGGATCACTTCACCTGTGGCCAGAAGTTTAAGACCAGCCCAAGGAACATAGCTAGACCCCACCTCTTCAAAAATTAAATAAGAATTAAAAAATTAGCCAGGCATGGTGGTGCATGCTTGTAGTTCCAGCTACGTGGGAGACTAAGGAGGGAGGATTGCTTGAGCCCAGGTGTTTGAGGTTACAGAGGGCTATATCATACCACTGAATTCCAGCCTGGGCAACAGGGCGAGACCCTGTCTCAAAAAAAAAAAAAAAAAAAATTGTTTCCTTTTGTGTATATAATGAGTATAATGAATACTTGATGTTTTTGCTTATTGAAGTATGGTCATTCTAGACTTGAATTTTAGTTTGTATAAATTTTTACATTTCTGAAATCAGGACCCATGGACACTGTATTATATGTCACAGTGTGGTTTATAATTCATGGCATTTTATAATTGAAGAAATTTGGCATTTTAGTTGTGCTTATAAAAATATAAGTGTTACAGATCCTAATCCTAGCTTTTTTCCTTCTAAAAATACAGAATCTCAGCTCACTTTCTCTGTTTATCTTGCCACTCCCTACCTCCTACAAATGTAGAGGGAGAGTGCCAAAAAAATGGAAATTCGGGTGGGTTGACTTAAATGAGTGCTTCTGAAATCATCTGAATCATCTGAAAGCTTAATATCTGTTTCAGGGCTGGGTGCAGTGGCTCATGCCTGTAATTCCAGCACTTTGGGAAGCTCAAGGGGGCAGATCGCTTGAGCCCAGGAGTTCAAGACTAGCCTGGGCAACATGATAAAACCTCATCTTTACCAAAAATTTAAAAATTGGTCCAGAGTGGTGGCATGTGCCAGTAATCCCAGCTACTTGGGGGTCTGGAGTGGGAGGATTGCTTGAGCCTGGGAGGTTGAGCCTGTAGTGAGCTGAGATTGTGCCACTGCACTTTCTCATAAGTGACCCAACAAGACCCTATCTCAAAAAAACAAAAACAACAACAACAACAAAATTCTTTTCAGCTGATAAACTTTTGCAGAATTCAATTAAAAAAAAAAAAGACATAAAATATGAGCACATTAAAAAAAGTCAGAATCAGTATAAATCACTTTGTCCAATTGCTATATAGAATTTTCTAAGTGTTTACTCTCAGTTTCTGTACTTACTGTGGACCAGACACAAACTGGTGAAGGCAGACCATCTCTTGATAGCATAAGCTAAATAATGGAGGTTTTACCTAATTCATCAATTTCCATGGAATCTTTTTTTTTTTTTTTTTTTTTAAAAACCGTGTTAGTCCAACTTCTTTTGTTTCCTCATGACCATTCAGAAAACACTGCTTGGAGGCACTCTAAAGTGCAGTGCCCTGCAGAAGTCAGGAAAGTTCATGTGACTTAGCTTCATCAGTGTTCAAGCTATAGTTTACTTCCGTGTTCATTACTTCATCCATCGAAAACCAGTGGAAAGCAAGTGAGCGGCTGTTCTCTGGGTGTATGGAAAATGCCCAGCCCTCCCTGCCTTGTGGTAGTATCATGGATTTGAATATTTTCCCAACTGCTTAGAGTGAAATTTCAGTATCCCAGGTCATAACAGTCAGATGTAATTTTGTCTTATTCTGTTTCTTTGTGAGGTTAAAAATATGAATTGGGAACTGCTTTTTAAAGTTCGGTTTGGAGCAGTCTTTGGGGTGATTATATGATATTTTATGCTCTAAGGTAGTGGTGATTGTCTTACTAGAACATGTAAATATTTAAATCTTAGTGAGAATTGGCAGGAACTATTCAAGGAAGTATACAAAACAATTCAAAAAAGAAGTCTGAGTTGATTTTTTTGTTTTAAAGTTGTGTTCAAATAATAGTTATGGTGAGATGATATGTAACATGTTTATGCATTTGTGAAAAGGAATTAGAATTTAGAGGAACACTGTCTTAGCTTATATATATGTTTGGTTTTATATTTCTTAAATTCTTTAGTCACATAAAAAAGGTGAAATTAGAGACTGTCTCCGAGACGCTTCCTGTCCGTAACATAGAATCAGCATGATTCTTCAGAGACTCTTCCGGTTCTCCTCTGTCATTCAGTCAGCAGCCTCGGTCCATTTGCGGAGGAACATTGGTGTTACAGCAGTGGCATTTAATAACGAACTTGATCCTATACAGAAACTCTTTGTGGACAAGATAAGAGAATACAAATCTAAGCGACAGACAGCTGGAGCACCTGTTGATACTGGTCCAGAGTATCAGCAAGATCTGGAGAGGGAGGTTTTTAAGCTCAAGCAAATGTTTGGTAAAGGAGACATGAATACCTTCCCCACCTTCAAGTTTGAAGATCCCAAATTTGAAGTCCTTGATAAACCCCTGGCCTGAAGAAATAAAGTAAAATTAATCTGGTAATTTGTCATGGGTTAGTTATACAACTAGTTAGAAGTTTCAGAATAAACATACATTTCATGACTGTCAAAAAAAAAAAAGGTGAAATTAATGATATACTTTAACCCAATCTGTTCACATTACATTCAAAATAAATGGATATAAAATTATTAATGAAGAACTGTTAAGTTCTTTTTGTTAGCCTTTGAAATCTATGTTCCCAAAGTTTTTTCAGGCTGATATGCTTTTGTTAAAATTCAACAAAAATTAAATATTTTAAAAAACATAAAATACAAGCATATTTTAAAAAATTAGATTTGGCCAGGAGTGGTGGCTCACACCTGTAATCCCAGCACTTTAGGAGGCCTTGGCGGGCAGATCACCTGAGGTCAGGAGTTCGACATTATCCTGGCTAACATGGCAAAACCCCGTCTCTACTGAAAATACCAAAATTAGCCAGGTATAGCAGCAGATGCCTGTAATACCAGCTACTTGGGAGATTGAGGCAGGAGAACTGCTTAAACCCAGGAGGTGGAGGTTGCAGTGAGGTGAGATTGTGCCATTGCACTCCAGCCTGGGTGAAAGAGCAAGACTCCATCTCAAAAGAAGTAAAAAATAAATTAGACTTAATCAATGTAAATTTTCTTGTCCAATTACTACAGAAATTTCCAAAGTTTCTAAATGTTTGCTCTGAATTGCACGTCTCTCATTGTATGTCTCCATTTGGTCTAGTGCCATTTCAAGTGCTCAGTAGCCACATGTGGCTAATGACCATCATATTGGGCAGTACAGAACTAGAAAATCAAAGCCCACTGTAAGGCAGATGATTTATGTAATTACCTGAGTACTTTTATATTTACATTATTTTTTGATTTTGTCTAAAATAATTTTGAGATGATTTCATGATTACTTTGAGGGGATAGCAGTGGACCCTCAGGGGTTGCTCCCTCCCCAGTGGCCTCTGCCAGCTGCGTAGGTCGCTTTTTAGCAGGTGAGTCATATGGAGTAGCTGTCTTTCTCATCCCAGGGGCAGGGAGGGAGCATGAGAATTGCTTGTATTTGCCCCATAAGGACAGAGACCCACAGAGAGACATGAATAAGACATTGCTATGTATTTTTTTTTTTTTTTTTTTGCATTTTAAGAGATTGGAGGGGAATGAAAAGATAATCGAATGATTTTTTTCCCCCACATAAAAGGGTAATATGGAGGAAACTTGTGCCTGGAGAAGACTTTGCAGTTTGAATATATATATGTATGCATATATTCATTCTATTTTTGACAAAGAGCAAGTAGGGGCTAAATTACTCTGTAGAGAAGCTGATTCTGGAAACGCAACAGAAACACTGAGAACATAAATGGGAAGTAGAAAGTCCTTGCTGTCCTGTGAGAACAGAGGCTCATGCAGGCGAGTGGACTAGGGGTCCTCAGGTCCTGGTTTCTGCCTTGTGGAGTGAGATTTGAGAGGGCAGGTGTCCTGCCCATGATCACCTTGCCAGCTGTGTGCCACCAGGAATCAACTCAGGCCTGCTGTGTCTTTCCTGGGTCACCCTTGTCTTACTGTGCATGCCAGGGAACAGATGAGTAAGGTAGTCATAGCTTTATTTAGTGAGTAGAGAATTCGTTTTCTAAGTGAAAACAGCTTTGTTATGCTTCTTATCATTGAAAATACTACTTAATAAAATATTTATATTTAAATCTGATATACTTGCTTCAGAATCATCTGCAGTGAGGGCTGGGAAGGAATTAAATGGGGGTCTAGGATGAAATAATTTTGGCTATGAGTTGGTAATTGTTGAAGTTGAACAGGGATTCATGATGATGTTTTCTTTGTTTTATATGTCTTAACTTTTTTAAAGAAAGTCTTAAACACATATATGGTATATGATATGGTAAATAAGTTGTGAAATCTCATCATAAAAGAGAACCAGAACCACCAGGAACTGGAAAATATTATTTAATACCATTATGCATGGTGTCTCACACCTGTAATCCCAGCACTTTGGGAGGCCGAGGTGGGCATATCACCTGAGGTCAGGAGTTCGAGAGCAACATGGAGAATCCCCGTCTCTACCAAAAGTACAAAAGTTAGCCAGGGGAGGTGGTACACGCCTGTAATCCCAGCTACTCGGGAGGCTGAGGCAGGAGAATCACTTTAACCTGGAAGGCGGAGTTTGCAGTGAGCGAGATTGTGCCACTGCACTCCATCTGAGCAACAGAGCAAGACTCTGTATAAAATAAAATAAAACCACCTCCTGTATATTCCACTTCATGAAAATCCTTTGAAGAAATACAGGCAAGGTGTGAATCCCCATCCTGCTCACAAACATTTTATTCCAGGTAAAGCGCTGAGAGGACGCACGTGGAGAGGTGGAGAGAGTTGGCAGTTATTGCAGCTGTGCTGTGCTGTGCTCGCATGTCCCTTGCATCAACCCATGAGGGAGGCCTTGGCATCTGCCTTTTACAGAGGAGTGGAGTGAGGCGTGGAGGGCTTACTGCATCAGGGAGTGAGGGTGCCCCTGGCCCTGTGTGACCTGGCGCCAGGCTCAGTGCTCAGGGCTTGATTATTCTTTCTCCATGTCTTAGCAGCCTATGTTGTGGATTGGTTATTAGGAAGAATACAACATAGATAGAATGAGTTGCCATTTTATGCAGAGAAACCTACAAAACCCATGAAAATTTAGAGAAATGCAAGAGTGGGAGAAACCACAGGGGAAAGAGCGTCTTAGAAAACGGGGGCCTTGGAATGACAGCTCAGGGCCAGGAGGAAGGAAACAAGGCTGAGGAGAATTAATTTTCACAGTATACTGACAGGAGAAGGAGATTTTAGCCACAAACGTACGTTTGTTAGGAGGTGTTTTAGTTTTGAATGAAAGGTGCCTTAACAAATATGCAAAAAGTTACTGGCCATGTGAGGAAAGAGAAGAGGAATTTAGCTTTTGGAGAAATAGATCAGGTGGCAATTTTATGAAAACTGGACTTCACATGGTGAGAGAGAGCAGCATAGAAAAATCAGTTTGGAAAGATGAATTTTGAGTGTTACAATAGCTGCTAATCAGGGCCAAGTGGCGACAGGTTCTTGTTTATGGAAAGTGAGTATTCCTGATTTCCACATTATGTGTACCTGAGTATCTAATTCCATCTTGATTAGCGGAATCCTCTCAAACGACCTCATGTTCTTGTTTGTGATACTTATCTTAGGTTGCCAGGGGCTGACAAGACTCACAGTACACTTTGATTGTTTCTTCCTATTGCATTTATGCTGTGGTATGTTGGCTCACAGCATCAGGCAACCAGGCTTTGTGGGCTGGAGGATGGAGCCAGTGTAGGTATTGATAGGAGCTTGTCCACTGAAGAGGATTCTCCTCCTTCTCCTAGCTCCAGACTGGAGGTACTTCCTTGCAGGTGACAGAGCTTCCACTGGTAAGGAAAATCAGGTGAGATTCACCACTTGAGGAAGTCACATTCTCTCTCTCCACATCCTTCAGTTGGATTGTGTTACTGCAGAAGCAGTTCCTAAGGTTACAAGCATGGAAGACTAGCCCTTGAGCTAATGGTCAGGGTGGCAGTGAGAATAGAAAAAGAGGATGCACCTTCCCAAGGTCAGTTCTAGCAGCGTGGCGTCTTGTGTGTGCAGCCCCTATTCAACCTGAGTGCTCTGAGACTGTCAAAGGATCTCTACCTGGTCAGGAGGATCCCAGATCCTCCATCGCTGCTTCCTGGGGCCAACCTAACTTGTCACTCTACACGTCTTCCAGGCCCTCACCTGCAGGAGTAAAAGTCCCCATAGGGAGTTCCTTGGCTTCAGTGCCTGGGTAGCATCTGCAGCACCACACCTCTTTCTCTCTGTATTTTATGTATTTTTAACAGTCTTTATTTTTTCAGAGCAGTTTTGGGTTCACAACAACATTGAGTGGAAAGCACACAGAGCTCCTTTGTATCTATTGTACCCACAGCTGACCCATTACCAACATCCCATGCCAGGGTGGTACAGTTGTTAGAGTTGATGAATCTATATTGACACATTGTTATCGCCCGAACACCATAGTTTACCTTAGGGTTTCTTGTACTTTTTTCTTTCTTTCTTTTTTTTTTTTTTTTAAGACAGGGTCTTGCTCTGTTTTCCAGGCTGGAGTGCGGTGGCGAAATCTTGGCTTACTGCAACCTTGATCTCTGGGGCTCAAGTGATCTTCCTACCTCAGCCTCTTGAGTAGCTGATACTACAGGTGCACACCACCATACCCAGCTAATTTTTGTATTTTTAGTAGACACAGGGTTTCACCATGTTGGCCAGGCTGGCCTCAAACTCCTGACCTCAGGTGATCCACCTGCCTCAGCCTCCTAAAATTCTGGGACTACAGGCGTAAGCCACCATGCCAAGCTCATCCACTGATCTTTTGACTGTCTCCCTAGTGTTGCCTTTTGCAGAATGTCATAGAGTTGGAATTGTATAGTTGTAGCCTTTTCAGATTGGCTTCTTCAGTTAGTAATGTGAAGTTAATTTTCTTCATGTCTTTTCATGGCTCAATAGCGCTTTTCTTTTTAGCACTGAATAGTATGCTGTTGTATACATGTACCTTCTTGCTCTTTTTACTGGAACCTCTCATTCTGTTTTCCCAAAAGAAAAACTCAAATAGTTGATGAATAACACTTACCTATGGTGTGCATCAGGTTCCGCTGTTGGTATCCTGTGTGGCTTTGTGCTCTTCCAAACGGTCCAAGTTGGAATGAATGAGTGAGAATAACAGACACATGCTCTTAGGGTTCAGGGATGGGGAAACAGCATACAGAGGGGATTTTTTTTTGTTTTATTCTTCAATTGTTAAACCTCCAAAAGCCTTTGTTTGCTTTGGAGCTGAGGAAGAAGGCATAAATATGAAATAATGTATTTTCCTAGTCGACAACAGGCCATAGAGGTGAGAAGTTTATTCATAGACACCAGGTTTGTAGCAAAATAGTGAATAGTGGGCCGGGCACGGTGAATCCTGCCTGTAATCCCAGTACTTTGGGAGGCTGAGGCAGATGGATCACCTGAGGTCAGGAGTTCGAGACCAGTCTGATCAACACAACTAAACACCATCTCTACTAAAAACACAAAAATTAGCCGGGCGTGGTAGTATGTACCTGTAGTACCAGCTTCTTGGAAGGCTGAGGCAGGAGAATTGTTTGAGCCTGGGAGGTGGAGATTGCAGTGAGCGGAGATTGTGCCATTGCACTCCAGCCTGGGTGATAAGAGTAAAAAAAAAAAAAAAAAAAAAAAAGAATAGTGGGCCAGTGACCAGGACTGAGAGAGCAAAAGGAAGGCTTAAACTGGAACCTTGAAGTACCAGGGAGGATGATCATAGGATCTGGCAGCCGTATCTTTAGTGCACGTGTGTGCGCACACGCGTATATGCCTGACCCCATCCTGACCCTGCTGCTGTACCCCAGCTTCTTGAGGTATCCTGTGCTTACTGTTTTTCAGACATTTATTGAGCACTTAATGTGTGTTAGAAATTGTGCCTTGAGCTCAGGATAAAAATAACTGTGACGCCGTAGTTCTTGCCCTGTAAGAGCTTGTAGTCTATGGGGAAATACAGACATGTAAATAGATTATATTGCAACAAACTTTTTTAAGTACAGAAATTGAGATGTGGTCAATGAAGTCTCCTTGCGGCATGTGGAACTTGTTGGACAGCTAGATTGAATGGGGGTGTGGGGAGGCCATTGTAGACCTGGAAGAGTAGGCATCAAAGCCCTCTTAGGGGAACACAGCTCAGAGGGCAGGGGACATGAGGCGCGCTGGCTCAGTGATGGTAGAGCACAGACTCCTAGGGAAGGCTAGGCAGGAGGTGAGGAAGTGGGTATCTGCAGCCTGGGAACTTGGCCTTGAGTTTGTAGGGATTGGGGACCCAACCCCAGTGACTGTGCTAGCTGGTTTACCCTGTTGGAGGGAAGCTGGCAAGCAGGTGGCCCTGGAAAGGCTGCTACAGTAGATCAGAGTAGAGCCCATCCAGAAGTTGAAGATTGCCGGCAGGAAAACCCTGGTCATGAACTGCTTTGTATAAGGAATTGGGGTTGGGGAAGGGTTTAATTAATGTAGTTTGCTGAGTGACCAAGGAGGAATTAGACGCATTATCCCTGCTCTTTCCTCCCCTGCCCCCTTAAGAAAAAAAAATTATTTGAAATGTTTCTAAAATGCGTTGCCAGATTTTGTTACAATGGAGTTTAGCAGAAACATTTAAGTTTGTAGTTGTCCATTTGAAAGTGTTGTAACATCTCACGGTTATTTTAAATTTTATGTTCAGAATATTAAGTGTAATTTAATAGTATAGTATATTTCTTGATACTCATATTCCATGGCCAGTTGCTTTTTTCAGGAAATCAGTAATAAAAGCTTATTTTTGTAGAATTGCCTCTTTCTAAAAGATGAATGTGTTTCTCCTTCCCCCAAAGGAGACCCCTCTGTGTGGCTCTGACTAATTGAAATTCCTAGTCATTTGAATGTTAGTTCATTAGACTTCTATTGAAAACAATTGGCTGTAATAATGTACTGAATATGGTAGTTGGTCTAGAGACAAAAAGTACCTTCTAACCCAGAAGTCGTAAAGAAAAATATCCTTTTCTCCCCTCCCCACCCGCTTTTGTTGTTGTTGTTGGGAGTACAAAAGATAGGAGACTATGCTGGGAATAAGATGGGGGAAAAAAAAACTTCTTTGAGAAAAGAAAAATAAATCATTTTATAGTGAGCATTTCAAAATCTATTTAAAATATAAAAGCATATAATGTATATTTTGGCCAGTTGATAAAATGAAGTAGTAGCATGTTTAAGATCAGCTTCTTTATTCATTCTTGCATTCATGTAGTCAGATATTTGTGAGGTATCCTTGTACCCAGCACTGTTCAAGGGCTGGGGTTACAGCTCTGTAATAAGTAGGGTTCTTGTTCTCATGGAGTTTGCATTCTAATTATACCTATTGCTAATTGATTTTTATTATAACTTTTTAAAATTTTAAGAGAGGGGGTCAGTGAATTATAGAATAATAAAGAATTTACTTGGATGGATCTTATCCATGTTCAAAATAAGCTTTTTAAACAGGTAAGTGTGCTTCCATAGAGACATGTTCTGTCTCAGTATTCTCTAGGGAACTTGTTATGATCAGGCAGTGAACAACAAGTTTCTACTATGAGCTGTTTCCATCATAGCACCCCCTGAGCTGGAGCTCAAGTCAGCGCAGTGACTATTGAGCATTGCTGATTGCATCAGATATATTATTTCCTTTAATACTCACAACTGCCCTTGGCATTATTACAGAGGAGGAACCTGAGGTACACAGAGGCTAAGGCACACCAAGCCAGATCCAACCAGGACCTTACTCTTAACTGCAGCGCTGTTGCTTTCCCTAAATGCAATGTTTCGTCTCATAAATCCTTATGCATCTCCGTCGCAAATGTGGACTTGTTTAGCACAAAAGTGGGTCAGTCAGAACAGAGAGGCCAGCAATTCACATTGGGTGGCCCATGTGTTGTCGGGGGTGGGTTGTGCTTTGGAGTTACAGATACTTAGTCTCTAAGTTAAGTCTCATGATTGCTCATCTCTGAAATTGGAGAGTGGTTCTTATCCTTTGTCTAACTTCTAGGGAAATTGCTTGGGGAAGAAGAAAGCTGCCACCAGATGAAGGGGGTTAATTAGATTTGTACTTTATATCCAACACGCCTGTAAAGAGATTTGTGTATCTACAAGGAATTACGACTTTTTAGCCAAATTTATAATTATGCTGTTATGAAGATACATGTATTACATGGGACTCCTGAACTTTTACAAATAAAGCAAAATGAGAAGAATAAATTTGTTTGCTGAAGATAAAGTGAACATTATGGGCCCATTACGGGGACACATTTCTATATTTTGTAATCTCCCTAGAAAAAAATTATTTCATATATAAATATAACCCAATAAAAATAAATCTGTAAAGTTGTTACACATATTATAATGGGAAGTATTTTAACCACAGGGAATGACCCATCTGTACAATTATGTCTCCTTTGTTTTTATTCTTCTTCAGAAAATCTCTTCATCAATTCCCTTATTAGTCAGGAATGAATCTGTCTCTTGAAATAGTATTTTGCCTGTTTTCATAGCAGCTTTGAGCTTCTTCATTTACGTTAGCTGTTGTACATAAACATTAGTTGAAATTGTGTGGTAAATCTTCATTCATATGACTACAGGCTTTATTATTCTGTTTTCAAATGGTTTGGGATGATTGAGATGGTGGAAGGGAAAGAGAAGCACTATATTAGATGGGATTCATTGGTCACAGTAACACACTCACTCTAGCTAGCATTAAGTGAAAAGGGATATTTATAACAAGGATGTAGAGTATCTTAGGGACCCAAAGACAGATTGTGATAAACAGCCTTCTAGACATCTCTCTGGACATCCAAGAACACTCACACACAAATGAATCATACTGCATGTGGTCATTTACCTATTTTATTCATTCAGGAGTATATAATGGATATCTTTTCATATCAGTAAATATAGACTTCCAACATTGTTTTCAATATCTATTGATATTGTGGTTTATTCAACATGTCTCATAACTGTGGGCCTGTAGGGGCATTTATCCTCCTTCCCTCATAATTATAAACAATATTGTGTGTATCCATCTCTCTGCTTACATCATTATCTACTTTGAGAGAATTCTTGGAAGTGGGATTGCTGGATCAAAGGGCATGCCATTTTACACCCTAAGATAATCTCCCGTGTAGCTACAAAATAATATTTCCAATTTACATTTCCTTTGTAAAAAGGCCCATAACACTGGCTATTTATTGTCAGTCTTTGTTATCTTTACCAATCTGATAGGTAAAAATAAGGTCTCCATTTTCTAAAATTACATATTTTTATTGTTAGTAGAGTTGATATCTTTTCATATATTTCTTGCTGTTACATTTTTTTAAGACACAGAAAATTTGTCAATTTGTATCCATTTTGAAGGAAGTATTAATTTTCTTGTTTGTTTTTAAGGGTATCTTAGTCTGTTTTTGTTGCTATAAAGGAAGGCAGGCATGGTGGCTCACACCTGTAATCCCACAACTTTGGGAGGCTGAGGTGGGCGGTTCACCTGAGGTTGGGAGTTCGAGATCAGCCTGGCCAACATGGGAAAACTCTGTCTCTACTAAAAATACAAAAATTAGCTGGGTGTGGTGATGGGCACCTGTAACCCGAGCTACATGGGAGGCTGAGGCAGGAGAATTGCTTGAACTCGGGAGGTGGAGGTTAGTGAGCCGAGATCATGCCATTGCACTCCAGCCTGGGCAATGAGAGTGAGACTCCATCTTTAAAAAAAAGAAAGAAAACAAACAAACCTGAGATTGGGTAATTTATAAAGAAAAGAGATTTATTTGTTTTCTTTTTAATTTTTGTGGGTACGTAGTAGCTATATATACTTTTGAGGTACATGAGATAATTTGATACAGGCATCTAAAATTACAATAAAAATATATAATTTTAGAAAATGGAGACTTTAGTTTTACCTATCAGATTGGTAAAGATGACAAACAAAGACTGTATAATAATCACATCAGGAAAAATGGGATATTCATCACCTTGAACATTTATCCTTTGATTGTGTTACAACACATAAATCCAGTTATACTTTTTTAGTTATTTAAAAATGTACAATAAATTATTGTTGACTGTAGTCACCCTGTTGTGCTATCAAATACTCAATTTTGTTCATTGTAACTCTATTTTTGTACCCGTTAACCATTCCCACCAGCCCCTCCCCTTCCCACCCTCTGGTCACTATCATTCTATTACTCTCTGTCTCCATGAGTTCAGTCGTTTTAATTTTTAGATCCCACAAATAAGTGAGAACATGGTAAGCTTGTCTTTCTGTGCCTAGCTTACTTTATTTAACACAATGACCTCTAGTTCCATCCATATTAATGCAAATGACAGGCTCTCATTCTTTTTTATGGTTAAATAGTACTCCACTGTATATGTGTACCACATTTTCTTTATCCAATATCTGTTGATGGACACTTAGGTTGCTTCTAAATCCTAACTATTGTGAATAGTGCTGCAATAAACATGGGAATTCATATATCTCTGCAGTATACTGACTTTATCTCTTTTGTGTACATACCATATCTTTTCATATTAATCAATATAAGCCTCCATCGTTGTCTTTAATGTCTATGTGGTTTATTCAACATGTCTCGTGTGCGGGCATTTAGCAACATTTATTCCCCCTACCCCATAAAGAGATCTATTTGTGCATCTATAAAGAGATCTTTATAGATGTGTTGGATGTAAAGTAGGATTGTTGTATCATATGGAAGCTCTGTTTTTAGTTTTTTTAAGGAACCTCCAAACTGTTCTTCATAGTGGTCGTACTAAGGAGCTCAAACAAATTAATAGGAAAAAAAAATGTAATATTCTGATTAAAAAATGGGCAAAAGACCTGAATAGACATTTCTTAAAAGAAGACATACAGATAGCAAACAGGTATATGAAAAGGTGCTTGACATCATTAATCATCAGAGAAATGCAAATCCAAACTACAATGAGATATCATGTCACCCCCTTTAAAATGGCTTTTACTCAAAAGACAGGCAATAACAAATATGGGTGAGGATGTGCAGAAAAGGGAACCCTCATAAAATAGGTTTATTTGGCTCAAGGTTCTGCAGACCGTATGCATAGCATGGAGCTGGCATCTGCAGCCACTAGGCCCTCTGGCTGCTTCCACTCATGTTGGAAGGGGAGCCAGTATAGGCAGATCACATGGTGAGAGAGGAGGCATAGGAAAGGGGAGGTAAGTGCTAGGCACTTTTCATTAACCAGCCTTCTTAGGAACTAACAGAGTAAGAACTTACCCTCGAGGGAGGGCGTTAATCTATTCCTGAGAGATCTTCCTGCGGGACCTAAATACCTCCCATGAGGCCCCACCTCCAATATTGGGACCAAATTTCAGCGTGGGGTTTGGAAGTGACAAACATCCAAAGTATAGCAAGGACGTTTTGTAAAGTGAGGTTAGCAGCCTTTTCTATGTCTCATGTGTAAACATTTTCTCTAGCTTCTTGTTTTTTTGACTTTGGTTTTGTATTTTTTTTTTTTTTTTTTTTTTTGAGATGGAGTTTTGCTCTTGTCACCCAGGCTGGAGTGCAGTGGCACAATCTCAGCTCACCGAAACCTCCGCTTCCCGGGTTCAAGCGATTCTCCTGCCTCAGCCTCCTGAGTAGCTGGGATTACAAGCATGCACCACCACGCCCGGCCTCACTGTTTGTTTTTTAAATTTCTGTTCTATTTTTCCATTCAGAAATTTTAGGTTAAAAAAAATTGTCACCAGCTACATGTTTCAGTCCTTTATAGTTACATATTTTGGTGTCATTCTTAAAAAGGCCTTTCCTATCCCCTTATTATAAAACTATCCCTGTACATATTCTCCTAGTACTCATTTGCTTTATTTTGAGCTTATTCTTCCATAAGTAGGGAGAGAGAGATCTAGAGTTTTCTTCTCTTGAAGTAGCTAACTAACACCATTTGTTAACTAGTCTGTCATACCCACCCAGATTTGATTGCACGTACTTGGGTCTGTTTCATATGAATCCTTAGTTCTGTTGCTGGATGTTTATTCTGTTTCGTGCATACGTGTGCATGTTCTCATGCAGGCGCCTGCTCGTTAACTGTGTCTAGGCGATTTTGTTGATTTCTACAATTGATTATAGTGCCTCTCTGCTTCAGATGGGTTTCCAGGGAGTAAGTTTCCAGTGCCTTGGAGAACCAGGAGCCACATGAGAACAGCAAAATCAAGAAGGGCCTACTTCACAGACATATTAGAGGAACTAAATAGGAAGAGAAGAAGGCAAGAGCACCTCATGCAAACTCATTTTAAAAAGAAGCAGTGTAGTGCCTGAGATTTTTGTTTCCAACATTGAGGGAGGTGGATGCCTGTATTTGATTTTCGTTTAAATTCGAAGTCATTAAAGCATTCCTACCACAAGGAAGAAGAAAATGTGTTTTGTCTCTTTGCCAGCAGTAACATAATTTTGGTCTTCAAAGTAAGTGTCTTGGGACCTGAATTCCCCGTGGATAAAGAAAATTCCCAGCCCATGTGTTGTGGCGGAAATTCATCATTTCCTGAGTTATTTCCTTTCATGCTTAGTGTGGGGAAAATGACCAAATGTATAGATTGCGATTCTTTTTCAAAAACATTACCTGATTCTGATGACTTTTATTATTATTTTAGGTGCTGCAGGAGGCTTCTCACATGCTTTGGGATATCTTCAGGGAAATTCACTCTTAATAGAAACTGAGAATTTAAGGTAGGTCCTTTAACAAAGATACTTTATTCTTACCAATTGTCCAAACCCCTGCATTGGTATAGCTTTATTAAGTGTTAACCTGCTGTCTGTTACGCTGTCTCATTTGATCTTCACTGTGGTTCTTCGAGGCAGGTGTGTAGAGTGCCCGGTCCTAATGCTCCCATTGCGGTCTGATTTTTCCTCCTGGTAGTTTGGTGAGGTGATGCTAGGGGCCCAGAGGAGGGGTTGAGTAGCTGTTTTTTTTTTTGTTTGTTTGTTTTTTTAATCATATTGGACCTTATAGTGTGAATTCTCATTCATTTACACTGGTTTGCTTCATAAATCTTTTCTTAGGGTGCTGTGAGGGGTTAGTGTTGGGTAAGGAATTAATGTAGAAAATTCCATTGGACTTTGTTTTTTTAACTTTTAAGTTTGGGGTACACATGCAGGTTTGTTTCATAGGTAAGCTTGCGACATGGGAGTTCGTTGTACAGATTATTTCATCACTCAGGTATGAAGTCTATTATCCATTAGTTATTTTTCCTGATCCTCTCCCTCTTCCCACACTCCAACCCCCGATAGGCCCCAATGTGTGTTGTTGTCCTCTCTTCCCCTTTCTTTCTATGTATTCTTGTCATTTAGCTAACACTTAGAAGTGAGAACATGTGGTATTTGGTTTTCTGTTCCTGTAACATGTGGTATTTGGTATTCCTGTATTAGATTGCTAAGGATAATAGCCTCCCGTTCTATCCATGTTCCTGCAAAGGACATGATCTTGTTCTTTTCATGGCTGCATAGTATTCCATGGTGTATGTACCACATTTTCTTTATACAGTCTGTCATTGATATTTTCAGTGGTCTTTGAACTGAAACTTGTTGGTGGTTCCTGGAGCCCTCCATGGTTGCAAGATAGTTGTTCGAGCATGAAATAAAGTAAACTTTGGTTGTAGATTATTGTTTTCCTTCTTTGGTTGTCCTGGGGGGTGCGGTTGTATGATCCCAAGTAGTGTGTGCAGTATCCTGGGCAGAGACACAGGGCTCTTCTGCTGATCTTAGTTGATGCTCTTACCCAATAGCTGTATCATGGCACATCCAGTTGTATCAGTTCTGTTTCTGACCAGCTGCAGAACTTGGGACAGGTTAATCATTGTCTCTTTTTCTTCGTTTGTAAATTGTGTAGATTGGCCTAATCTAGTCATTTCTATACTTTTAAATTTTTTAGAATGGGAGAAAAATATTTCAGGACCTATTTCTAATTTTTTTGGCTATATGTAAAGAAAATTGATGATTAAAGCTGCATAGGTGAATGCAGGTTCGCTATATTTACATACTGTTCTTTGAATTTTGCGTGTGGAATTTTCAACAAAGATTTATTTTCACAAAATAACTACCATCTACTAATATGATTTTGTCAAAGAGGAAAAATACTAAAAGAATACGATTATTCCTCAATTTGTCCTTAGACTGTACATATTTAGCATTATGAAAATGCTGTTTATTTATTATCTCTTCCTCATTTCTCTGTAGTCCAGTGACTGATAGACATAGACTGAGCAAAATTGGCCCGAGAACTGGTGTTTGGGAAATACTGGGGCACATGACTGCTGAGGGCTCTTCTGCCGCTGAGACTGTATAGTCGCCTCTGAAGCAGAAAAGAAAAGTACTGTACATTGCCTATTACCAGAAAATTCTGTGACAGCTAGCATGGCTGAACTCAGGTCAGAGGACCATGCAGAAGGGAAGAGATGATTCTGTTGGGAGCGTTCAGTAAAATTGGCCCATTTATGGGAACATCCAGTTAAGCTTTGAGTCACACCATGGTCAAAGTAAAGACAAAACTTGACAGAGTTTTAAGTAGCCTCATGGAAGTGTACAGACTCCTCCATTCCTACCATTGTGGGGCAGCCTCTGGCCAGGTGTGATCTGACAGATAAGTATCTGCCTGGGATGGGGGGATGCTGAGAGCCAGGGATGAGGTGGGCGGAATGCAGACTCCATCGAGACCAGTGCAAACCCTGGGTGTGAGGAGCTCCATGCTTTGTGTGGAGGTTGAGGGCACAGTTCGGAGTTCCAAGCTAATGGCAGTGGGATCAGGTGTGCTCAGGATGGAGAAGAGCTTGCCTGCCCAGAGGGCCATCTGGGAATCCAGGGGTGGATATTGTCCTTTGAGGACCCACAGAGGGTGCTCAATGGTCCAATCTGGCTGAAGGACCTGGGGCACAGTGGACAGGAAACACATCAGATCTGTGCCTTTCCCAAGACTTCATATCTGAAAGGAGTGTTCCAGGTGGATTCTGAAGCCATCATCTGTAGGAAATGGAAAACCGTGCTTTCTGTTTACTTCTCCTTGGGGGGTGTGTGTGTGTGTGTGTGATGAGGAGAGTGGGAGGAAGACAGACGGAATAATGGGCTGAATTATTTAGCACAGTAAAGTAACATGGGGAAGAGCAGCAATACCTATTACAAGAAGTCTGTACAATCCTAGCTGCTTCTGAAAGTCCTGAGAAGTTACACGTCCTCTGCATTGATTGGAGTATGGTGGTTCAGTCCTTTGGAATTCTCCCTTAGTGATTTCTGGCCTTTATTCATTTTAACATTCTAATGTTCTGGGAAACCTCAATGAAATTTGACAGACTTACCTAGTTGTTTTCTGTACTGTCAACTCTTGGTTTACTGCCTAATTGGTATCCATCACATGGGCCTCCTTTACCTGGGAGTATTTATTCTCTTCCTTTTTAGGAAAAAGCTGTATTGAACAACAACAGAAACATTTGTCTTAAATGTGTAGCAATATGAGAGATTACCTGAAATACTGACATGTCTGAAAGTGTATATATAAAGTCATGAGTAAATGCTAGCAGGAGCTTTTATTTTGACATAAACCAGAGAAAGGAGAATTGCTTTAAGTGATTTGGACCAGTCCAAGTCTGAATAAAAGTTAATAAATGAACAATGTAACCGATCAATCATGTTCTTGAGCCTTTCATAAGGCTAAGACATTCTGGATGAGATCTTATAGGGATGAGCAATTGAGAATTTGAGACGGCCGTGCTTTGCCAGAATAAACATGATGCTTTAAAGAGTTACATGCATGCATGGATGTGTGTGTGTGAGACAAGAGAGATTGTTAGATGGTGTGGGGGAATGATAAACGATTTGTTTAGCATTTTACATAATGACTTGTGATATATTCTGGATTTGAGAATAAATGCAGTATTTTGACCTTATCTCTGTATTCCCTGCAGGCTTGTAAGAAAAATATTTTAAAATCTACTTTCAATGAAAAATACTGTTTTTGGCTCTCAGGGAATTTTTAGTTCCCACTGCTGTTTAGGGAGGGTTGTTGAATCTGTGAAAATCAAAGGAGGATCTTTGCAGCTCTTTGTCATTCTGTACCAGTCATTTAAGGGCTATGACGTCAGTGAAGAGTTGTTCTATGCTTCCTTTACTTCATTCAAAATGTAACCTGTTATGCACTTTTGTCTTCCTGCTACCCTCCATTAGCTGATTCTTTGCTTCTTGATGACTGCAGGCATCACTTGCTTTCCCACCTGCAGGCTCCCCAAGTGACTGAGAGTCCTCCTTAGCGTTGTCAATCAAGATTCCTGGACCTAGGCTGGGCTCCTCACTCTGCCGTTTGTGCTTCATACATGTTTCAGAACAACTAACAATTTCCAGGCTGTTTTTCATAATTAAACTTACTAATCTGTGATATAATAGGATGTCTGTTTTCTTGCATTTTTCGGCTAATTGTGTTCATCAGTTAATTTCTTTCCACATTAAGAAGCCCTCCTGGAGAACTCAAGATTTGAGCCTTTCTGTCTAAGAATTGATTGGATTTCATGGACTCGATGACTCTAGAATACATTTATCTGCAATTGAGTAGTTTTCTGTAGAACTTGAACCTTTAAAAACAATCACTTTTCTTTTTTAGCTGTGAAATTCCATACTGTGAAGATCTAAAATGGTCATCAAGGCCATTCTGTTCTGTTTACAACAAATCAGAATTGGACAGCTTTCCAAATCCATAAAATAACTAGTGTTTTACTTATAGACTATATACTTGACTTTACTAAGATTAAAATAAACACATGTAAGGCCAGCTGCAGTGTTGACAACACACCACTATAAAGCCTTATAAATGTTGAGGAAAATCCTGCTGCTGTGATCTAAACAATGGTCTTATGGGGCATCTTTTATTTAAAAAAATTTAAGTCAAAATATTGTATGCAAATAGCCTAAAATAAGAAACATCTGTATGGAACCACAAAAGACCCCAAATAGCCAAAGCAATTTAGAGCCAAAAGAACAAAGCTGGAGGAGTCATACTACTTGACCTCAAAATATGCCACAAAGCGATAATAATAGAAACAGTATGGGTATTGTTATAAAAACAGACACAGAGGCCAATGGAACAGAATAGAGTGCCCAGAAATAATCCATGCAGTTATGGTCAATTGATTTTTATTTTTGTTATTTGTTTGTTTTGTTTTGTTTTTGAGATAGGATCTGTCTCTGACACCCAGACTGGAGTGCCATGGTGAGATCACAATTCACTGTAGCCCTGACTTCCTAGGTACAAGTGGTTCTTTCACTTTAGCCTTCTGAGTAGCTAGTACTACAGGCATGTGCTACCATGCCCAGCTAATTTTTAGTATTTTATAGGGACAAGGTCTCCCTGTGTTGCCCAGGCTGGTCTCAAACTCCTAGGCTCAAGTGATTCCTCTCAAAGTGCTGGGATTACAATGTAGCCACCATGCCCACCTCAATTGATTTTTGACAAAGACGCCAAGAACACACAATGGGGAAAGGGCAGTCTGTTCAATAGATAGTGTCGGGACAACTGGATATCCACATACAGAAAAATGAAATTAGACCGTATCTCACATCATATACAAAAATCAAGTCAAAATGCGTGAAAGACTTTCAATGAAAGACCTGAAACAGTAAAACTGTTAAAACATGAGAGAAGAGCGTTGTGACATTGGTCTGGGCAAGGATTTTTTTGGGATATAAACACAAAAGCACAGGCAGTGAAAACAGAAATAGACAAATGGGATTGCATCAAACTAAAAAGCTTCTGCAAAGCTTAGGAAACAACCAAGAGTGAGGAGGCAGCCTGCAGAATGGGAGAAAATACTTGTAAACCGTACATCTGATAAGGGGTTACTATGCAAAATATATGAGGAACTCAACTCAATAGTAAGAAGACAAATAACTCAATTTAAAAAATGATATGGACATTTCTCAAAAGAAGATATACAGGCTGGGCGAGGTGGCTCATGCCTGTGATCCCAGCACTTTGGGAATCTGAGGCAGGCAGATGACAAGATCAGGAGATCGAGACCATCCTGGCAAACGTGGTGAAATCCTGTCTTTACTAAAAATACAAAAATTAGCTGGGCATGGTGGCGTGTGCCTGTAGTCCCATGTACTCAGAAGGCTGAGACAGGAGAATCGCTTGAACCCTGGAGGCAGAATTTGCAGTGAGCCGAGATCACGCCACTGCACTCCAGCCTGGGCAACAGAGCGATACTCCGTCTAAAAAAAAAAAGAAGATATACAAATGGCCAACAGGTATATGAAAAAATACTCAATATCACTAATAATCGGGGAAATGAAAATTACTTAATGAGATAATGCCTCACACTTGTTAAAATGGTTATTATCAAAACGAAGAAAGATGGGCTGGGTGTGGTGGCTGATGCCTGTAATCCCAGCACTTTGGGAGGCTGAGGTGGGTGGATCACTTGAGGTCAGGAGTTTGAGACCACCCTGGCCACATGTTCCCCATGTTCACCCCATCTCTACTAAAAAATAAAAAAATTAGCCAACTGTGGTGGTGGGCACCTATAATCCCAGCTACGTGGGAGGGTGAGGCAGGAGAATTGCTTGAACCTGAGAGTTAGAGGTTGCAGTGAGCCAAGGTCGCACCACTGCACTCCAAGCTGGGTGACTGAGCAGACTCCATCTCAAAAAGAAAGAAAAGAAGATGAAGGGTAACAAATGTTGGTGAGGATGTGGAGAAAAGGAAATGCTTGCACATAACTGGAAAGAATGTAAGTTAAGATGGGCATTATGGAAAACAGATTAGAGACTCCTCAAAAAATTAAAAATAGAACTTCCATTTGAGCTGGCAATCCTACATGTTGAAGAGATGAACACTCCCATGTTCACTGCAGCACTGTTCACAGTAGCCAAGGGCATGGAATCAACGTAAGTGTTCATCAGTGGATGAATAAAGAAAATGGAGCATATATACACAATGAAATACTCTTCAACCTGAAAGGAAATTTTGTCATTTGTAACAACGTGGAAGAACCTAGAGAGCATTATGTTAAGTGAAATAAGGTAGGCATAGACAAATACCCACCTTCTTACTTACATGTGGAATCGAAAAAAGTTGAACTTAGAAGAGTAGAGAGGGTTGGGCGTGGTGGTTCACACCTATAATCCCAGCACTTTGGGAGGCCAAGGTGAGCAGATCACCTGAGGTCAAGAATTTGAGACCAGCCTGGCCAACATGGTGAAACTTGTCTCTACTAAAAGTATAAAAATTAGCCGGGTGTGGTGGTAGGTGCCTGTAATCCCAACTACTTGGGAGGCTGAGGCAAGAGGCTTGAACCCGGGAGGCAGAGGTTTCAATGAGCCAAGATTGTGTCACTGCAGTCCAGCCTGGGCAACAAGAGCAATACTGTGTCTCAAAAAAAGGAAAAAAAGAAGTAGAGAGAAGTGGTTACCATGTGTTGGGGAGTTGTTGGTCAAAGGACACACAATTTCAGTTAGAAAGAATAAGTTCAAGACATCTATTGCACAGCATGGTGATTATAGTTAATGTAGTCTTGAAAATTGCTAAGAGTAGATTTTAAGTATTCTCATCGCAAAAAAATATGTGAGGTGATACATATGTTAACTAGCTTGATTTAGTCATTATATGATATACATATTTTAAGATAACATGTTTTAGCACGTTCTATAATTTTTATTTATTAATATATTTTAAAAATTTTAATTATAAGGCTGGACGTGGTGGCTCACTCCTATAATCTCAATACTTTGGGTGGCCGAAGCAGGTGGATTACCTAACGTTAGGAATTCGAGACCAGCCTGGCCAACATGGCGAAACCCCATTCTGCTAAAAATATAAAAGGTAGCCAGGCGTGGTGGGGGTGCACCTGCAGTGCCAGCTACTCTGGACGGTGAGGCATGAAAATGTCTTGAACCCAGGAGATAGAGGTTGCAGTGAGCTGAGATTGCACCACTGCGCTCCATCAGTCTGGGTGACAGAGCAAGTTGCTGTCTCAAAAAAATAATAATTATGAATTTTAAGTCAAAATATTGCATGCAAGTGGCTAAAAGTAGGAAACATTACAGAAAAGCTTATAATGAAAAGCAACAGCATCTTGCCTTCCTTCACTTATTTCTACTTCCTAGAGCAACTGCTTTTTTTCCTATAGATACTTTTTACTTCTTTTACAGTGACTTCCACATGTATAAATACAGTGCTTGCAGCTCGGCTTCTCACTTCATCAGTCTTACAGGCTGTTTTGTGGGGGCTTGTTGGGATGGCAGATCACGCTGTTGGTTCACTCTGACCATCCCCATCTCCCTGCCTTCCTACAGCTGATTGTCACTTTCAGTCTGCTGTTCCCCTCTGTACCCTCAGATGACACAGGCAACCTGATTCTTTTTCTGTCTCCTAGACACACTATTTCTTGTCTACTAACAATATGCTCCCAGTCCAACCCCTCAATTCCAGGCAGCTGTACCATTAATTTTGTATTGTCAGGGTTTGTAATACCTATATTCTGTTCTTTAATCTCGCTCAGCAAAGGCTTCCATGATTTTATCTCTAGATTCTGGATGTTAAAAACCAATTAGCGGTATTTTTTTCTATTACGATTAAGTAGATGCTGTTTTCTTTGGAACATAGTTGTGGAGTGGGATTCTAAGTCTCTGAGCCTGAAGTCCTCACCTGTTTGCCCCTCAGTAGAGTATATTTAAATGAATTTCCCCTACCCTTTGTTATTTGAGACAGTCTCACTCTGTCACTCAGGATGGAGTATAGTGATGTGATCTCAGCTCACTACAACTTCTGCCTCCCAGGCTGGAGTGATTCTCCTGCCTCAGCCTCTGAGTAGCTGGGACTACAGGCACATGCTACCACACCCAGCTAATTTCTTATATTTTTAGTAGAGATGGGGTTTCACCATGTTGGCCAGGCTGGTCTCAAACTCCTGAACTCAGGTGGTCTGCCCACCTTGGCCTCCCCACAAGTGCTGGGATTACGGGTGTGAGCCACCGCGCTCAGCCTGGATTCCCCTTTTATACTGCAGCAGCTGCCTTGAAGCTAGCCTCCAGTTTTTCTAGGTTTTTGGTCACCCCATCTTATCTCTCAGGAACCCACTTTGTTTCTAGAGGTCTTGCTCTCACAGCCCGCCCTCCTTGGTCAGGACAGGTTGATCTCTAGGCGTGCTGCATATGGCTCAGCCAGTGCCAGTAGCCAAGGGAAGCTCGTGATTACTGCTGCTTGAGAATTCTGTATCCAACCTGCTTGGATCCAGAGGTGCTTCAGATTTCAGTTTTTTTTCAGATTTTGGAATATTTACGTATACGTAATGAGATATCTTTGGGATGGTACCCACATCTATACATGAAGTTTATTTATGTTTTACATATACCTGATACACATAGCCTGAAGGTAATTTTATACATTATTTAAAATTATTTTGTGTGTGAAACCAAGTTTTGACTGTATGTTGACTATGACACGTCGCATAAGGTCAGTTGTGGAATTTTTTGCTTGTGGTGTCTTGGCAGCACTCAGAACGTTTCAGACTTTGGAATATTTCAGATTTCAGGTTTTCAGATTAGGGATACTCAGCCTGTATTGGAGAATCAGCTCAGGCTGTGGTGTCTTGGATGGGGCAGTGGCCTGATCTATAAAATTAGTCATCATTTATTGAGGACCTGATGCGTTAGGCACCTACATACTTGAAGCCTGGTGTCTCTTGAAATTCACACACCAGCCTTGTAGAACAGATGTTGTCACTGACATTTCACACACAAAGAAGTTAGACCCTGGGTAGATGACTTTTGAGACCATTCCTTGAGTGGAAAGTGCTTCTTGGGTCCTGGGGCGGGCTGAGGGCATGGTGTCCAGCTGTGTTTTATAGGTCGGAAAAGACTTCTCTGTCTCTTTCATGTCACACATTCCTCAAGAGATCTCTGTCTTTATCCCAGAAAATCTCTGCTGCTCTAGCAGAGTCAGCTCTGCCTCGTTCCTAGCCTCATCCTTGTTGTGGGTGTGCCTTGTGGCCAAGAGCTCATTCTAAAGAATTCTGCTGTGCGTGGACACGGAACATCCTTCTTTGCTTAATGTTCCCTTGGAAAATGTGATGTGAGAAAGTTGGACCTCTTAACCAACCCTGCTGGTAAATGGAAAAAGGTATTTTATCAATGACCATTATTGTATTTTGTATTTTCTCATAGCCTGAAGTGTAAGTGTGTGTGTGTCAAGTATATCTGATTCTTTTAATGCCTTGTGTATTTTTGAGGTTATTTTGGAAGAAAGGTTAGAAAGATAATCAAGTTTCACTTTTAACACTTCTGTTTTCTCTCCATTCCTCACAGAAATGGAATTTTCTCCATTTCTCTGAGGAAAATTTCATTTCTCTTAGGAATGGAGAGAAAACAGAAGTGTTAAAAGTAAATTCAGAATGGTGGTCTGAATAAATCCTTTAGTATGGTGGTATTTGTGAGTTACCTCCTATGGTAGTGACCAGATGGATGGCAGGTGCCCTGGGAGATGGGACTCTTACACAGTGTTGATGTCCTTCCCACTCCTTCTCACTATACGGAACTAGATGAAGCGTTGATCGTGGAATCATGAGTCTCTCCACAGACCTGTTACCAATCAGTTGTTCTCTGCTTTCCCCTGGAATAGTACAGTAAGGAGCGGGTGGCTGTGGATGGAGTTCCTCCGCGTTACCTCTGTGTCAGGCCAGGATGGTGGCATTACCACATGCAAATATGCTTCTTTAAACATCTTGGCGTGTTACATTTATGCTCCCAAACAGGTATTGGATAAAAGGAAACTTCTTTTGATCTGTGCCTCAGTTACTTAAGGAGGAGACATTTGGCCTTATTGAGGTAAAGTGTTAAGGGATAGAGGAGAGTCAATATTTAACCGGCTGCAGTGGTGACCAGGGGTGTTGTCTCTCACATTTAAACTTGATCGTGATAAGCAATCCAGGGTACCCTTTCATCAGCTTACAGTGATCTCACTCTGACTTGAAGTTTTTTCTATCAATTGGTTGTAAGGACAGAATAGAATGCTGGGCAAATAGATTTGTAATCTGTATGCGACAGTTTTTATTCTATTGTACAAAGATCAGTAATCTTCATAGCTTTACAAATCTGGTGAAACTTAGATACAAACCATTGTAGTGGCACAAATCTATTTGGAAAATTTAAATCTGAGGCAGACCCCAACTCTTCATCAAGAGAGAGAAACATCAGTGAAGTTTATAAAGCCTTTTTACCTGATCCTAAATATTTCCAAGTCATGTTCTATATTCTTCAGTTTATTTATCTCTCAGGGATGAGGAGTGACTCAATCTCTCCTGCAGGAGAACTTTTGGCTCTCATCACCCAGGTCGTCCCGGATGCTCGGTTAATTTGCCTTCCCTTTGGAGAGGTTGTTGCCGGCACAGAGGGCAAGCAGCGTGTACGTGGGAGTGAGCACTTGCTGTCCCTGTTGGCCACTCTTCTCAGAAGTTTGGATTCAGAGGAAGTGGATTCAATACTCTAACCTAGGAAGGAAATTAAAATTGACCGTGAAGGATACAATGACTTTTGTGCGTTGTTCTGTTGTATTTACATGTTTCCAAAAACACGGCTGTGTAGAGAGGTCTGTGGCAGATGACAAATGAGCAGAAAGAAAGCTCAGAGGAAGAAGGGGATATTGCTAGAGCAGGTAGAGCAGGTTTCCAAGAGGAGGTGGGAAAGTTGATGTGAGTTTTTGCTGATTGTAGCTGAAAAGACTGAAAACAACAGTGGGTTATATAGGATGTAAGTTTAGTTTTCTTTCAGCTAGAATGAAGTCCTGAGGTAGGCTGTTGAGGGCTGGTGGGAGAGCTCACAGAGGTTGTGCAGGGACTTGGGCTCTTTCCAGGATGTCTAAGTTTTCAGTGAGGTGCAGTGAAACCTTACTTGGGGTGAACTAAATTCAGTGCATCAGGCAAAAATTCCTTACAGACAAAATTGGCTGGTGAACACCCCTTAGGAAGGTGCCACATTAGAGGCCAGTATACTATCTTCCAGTGAGTCCAGCAAGTGGACTTTTCCTCCAGTGTTGGAGCAGCCTGCTGCTCAGCGGTTGGCCCCTGTGTTTAAGGGCCATGTTTTAAACAGTGGATTCATTATCAGCATCAAGACAGGATCCCAAGAGGCACTGACAAGCCCAGAGCACTGTAAATTCCTGTATTCCCTCCCACGGTCACTGGGGCTCACGTGCTTAATGAGAGGAATGGCAGTGGAGCTGCCTGCCAGATTTGTTTGTTCATACTTTCAAAAAAGGAAACTTTCAAACATATTCAGAAGTAAAGAGAGTTTTCTAGAGGACTGTGCACTAACTACCCGAGTTCAGAGATGATCAGTTCTGAACCAGTGGTGTTTCTTCTGTCCCCTTCCCTCTTTCCACCCACTATTTTGAAATACCTCCTTATTATTTCCTGTCACTATTTCAGTATATATGTCAAAAAGATAGAACTTAAAGATCATCTACATTATCTTATTGTGCCAGAAATGTAAAAGTTACTGATACTTCCTTAATATAATCCAATATCAAGCTAATGTGCAAATTTCTCAGTTGTCTTATTTTTTACTTTTCTTTGAATCGGGAACCAAATAAGGCTTATTCATTGCAGTTAACATGCCTCTAATCTTTTAATCTGTAGGCTTCTTCTTTATCTCTCCATGCCTTCTGCCACCCTTGTGATTTATTAAAGAAACTGGCTTGTTTATTTTTTAGAGCAGAGATTCTCAAACAAGGATAATTCTCCTTCCCAATCTTGGGGTATTTAGCAATATCTGGAGACGTTTTTGGTTGTCATAACTGGGGAATGCTACTGGCACTGAGTGGGTAGAGGCCACAGACGCTGTTAAACATGTTACAACACATGGGACACCCCTCACAGCAAAAATGTATCTGAAATGTCAGTTGTACCAAGGTTGAGAAACCCCGCTGTAGTTTTGTTTTACAGTCTGGATTTTGGTGGTTGCTTTCCCATTGTGCTGTTTAACATGTTCCTCTCTTCCTTGTATTTTCTATGATTTGTTAGTTAAATCTCAAGATTTGGTCCGACTCAGCTCTCTTGGGGTATGTTTTTAATTTTGTTAGTTTGTTCTTTGGCAAGAATACACGTAGGCAGACTAGGTATTTTATTGAGAAATACTAGTAACTGTAGTCTTTTTGCGTTATTGGCAATTGATGATCCCTGCCTAGATCTGTTAAGTCATTAGTGATTGCAAAATAACGATATTCTATCAGTCCTACCTTGTTTATATACTAGAATACTTATATAAAGGGGAACTTTTAATTTTGTTCTCTCATCATGTATTTGTTCACACTGAAATTCATCTTGGCAAGTCAGGATAAATATGTTCTTTTGTTTTCAAAGCAGCAGCATCACTGAGATTTTGTTTATTTCTTCTTTTTAGTGTAATTTAATTGATATGCTTCAATTTAATATACTTATTGATGCCCAAACTGCCCCATATTTGGCCAGTGGAATCTTAACTGGCTCCCACGTCCTTTTGATATGATTCATGAATTTTTTGTATTTTTGTGTACTTTCTGGTGAGATCAAATGTTACAGGATTGTCTTACCCATTTCTTGCCCCAGACTGAGATCTACCAGTTCCCCAAAGAGCTCTGGTTTCCTTGAGTATTTAGAAGGCACAAGATAGAAACAAGGCATGTTTCTTGCTACTGTATTTATCATTGTTTCTGAGTATTTTCAGTGGTCAGAACTAGGGTATATGTGTAGATTATTAGTTCATACTGATTCTTCCACATGAAATTCGGATGTGCAGGATTTTTACTTAGCTTCATCAATTATGTACTCTTTTCTTTCGTCTGTGCCAAAAATCCAGTTCTCAGTGATGCCGTCCTACATTTTCATCTGCTTTATCTAATGCTGCATACACGACAGTCTATGTTCGCAAGCTATTTGGAATAGACTTTCTCTCTGTGATTGTGCCACCAACTGGATACATAGTTAGGCTCATTCGTTTTATTTTATGTCTGCAGAGGTTCCTTTTTTCAATTTCAATTTTAAATAATTATGTACAGTATTGTCAGGGTTCCAGAGTCTCATCTATGAAATCTCACTCTGTGGTCTCTTAGTCCATTTGGGCTGCTATGAATGGGGTGGCCTATAAATAACAGAATTTTTTTTTTTTCTCATAGCTCTGGAGGCTGGGAATTCCAGGATCAGGGCACAGGCAGATTCAGTGTCTGGTGAGGGTGCACTTTCTGGTTTACAGTTGCAGCTGCCATGTTGTATCCTCACATGGCAGAAGGGGAAAGGCAAATCTCTGGGGCCCCTTTTATAAGGGCACTAATACCATGAGAGCTGAGATCTTACGACCGAATCACTTCCCCAAAGCCCCACCTCCAAATACCACAGTATTGGGGATTAGGTTTCAGCATATGAATTTTGGGGAAACAGACATTCATTCTATAGCTAGAGGTGTTTGCTTTCACCCCAGTTCTCCTTCCATCCTGTTTCCTCCCACCCATAGGTAACAATGGAAAAAATTATGGTTTATCCTTGTAGTGTTTTTTTTTTAAATGTATATAAGCAAATGTGCACATACTTTTGTATTTGTGTCTACCTCCCTTCTTAGTTAAGCAGTGCATACTTGATGCACATTTCTCTACTCTGCTTTTTTCATTTAATTTTCCCCAGTTCTTCTTTTGTAGTGACGTACAGCAAGAGCGAGAGAGAAGGACCTCACTCCTTTGTGCATCTGCCTCATCCCCCATTGTGTGCGTTTGCCCTCTCTTATTCATCCTGTGCCCTATTGATGGACATTTGGGTAGTTTCCATCTTTTACAATTACAAATAACTTTGTAGAGAATAGCCTTGATACTCTTAAAATTAATATTCGTTAACTTCATGGAAATTAAATGTATATATGACGTGACTACTGCTTTTGAGAAAGCAGGCTGTCTACAGACTATTGGGATTGAACAGAGCTTTGGAGCAGGAAAGGAAAGGGGAGTCGTGTTTGGGAAAAATAGAGGATATTTCGGTGGAGCAGATGTTATGTCTTCAAGTAGCAGTAAATAAGGTTTATAGGAATATCTGTTAGATCCAGATTTTGATGACCTGTATTGCTAGGCCAAAGGGTATGGATTTTATGAAGCAGGCCAGAAGTTAGCAATGTTTTCTGGCAAAGGACTCGATTGCAAATATTTTAGGCCACTATCTGTGTTGCAGCTATTCACCTCTGCTACTGGCACACAAAAAGCAGGCATAGACAAATCATAAATGGGTGTGACTATGTTCCAATGAAATGATTTATGGACACTGAAATCTGAATTTCATATAATTTCTATGTATCATGAAATAGAATTCATTTGGGGTTTTTCCTTAACTCTTTAAAATTATGAAAACCATTCTTAGCTCCTGAGCCATAGTTTGTCAACCTGTGCTCTAGGCATTTGGGAGCCACACAAAAGTCTTGCACATAGGAGGGAGCTGCTCAAAAAGGTTGTCAAGGTGGGGTGCAGTGGCTCTCACCTATAATTCCAGCACTTTGGGAAGCTGAGGTGGGAGGATTACTTGAGCCTAGGAGTTTGAGACCATCCTAGGCAACAAAATGAGACCTCATTTCATAAAACAAAACAAAACAACACACACACACACACACACACACACACAGCCAATTAGCTAGGGGTAGTGGCATGTACCTGCTGTTCCAGCCACTTGGGAGGCTGAGGCAGAAGATTCGAGGCTTCAGTGAGCCAGATTGAGCCACTGCACTCCAGTCTGGGTGACAAGAGTGAGACCTTGCTCAAAAAAAAAAAAAAAAAAGAGTTGTCACTAGTGTAGTCAAGAGAGTTGAAATCAAGAGAGCTTCATAAGAGGGAAGGCACCGAGGTTCAGCTGTTGGTGGTTGCAGTGTGTAGTTAGAAGGAGGCTGTGAGAATGGAAAGTTGATTTCTTCTCTTTTTTTTTTTTTTAAATCATCTGAGATTACAGGACTATTGGGAAGCATGGAGTTCATTATATTATCCCATAAGGGATTTATGTTCATCTCTCAAAGCCGTGTTCTATGACTTTCTACAGGTTATACACAAACCCACACCTGCCATCCTGCATCGTGTGGACCTAGGCAAAATTTTCTCATTCTTTGCCTCTTCTTCCTTCTACCCGTTTCCCCCATTAAGAAACCCAAGACGGAGCCCTATCAGAGGTGAACCTTTTGTATCGGCTGTCATATGTGTCTTGTTTCTTACTACGTTTGCAGACTGACTGTTGAAAAAATAGTATTTTGTTTGTGGGAAGAAAATCAAAGGTGATATAAATGAAAAGTGCATTTTCATATAATGGAAATTATTAGAGCAACTTTTAAAATGTCACTGCAGATTAATGCAGACAAGAAGGAGCTGAATATATTAGAAAGTAGGTCAAGTTATCTCATGTTTATGAATGAGGTGAATTACAGTGTAGGTTTAAGTTTATAAAATTGGGCAATACTATAGTTTATATGAATAGCCTAAATGGTATTATACTAAAATATAATTAAAATAAATTGAGTTTGTTTCCTTATCCTTTGTGGCTGAGTATTTTATACCTAATATTTTACAAATTTAATAAACTAGTATAAGCAATGAGCTTCTAGTTGTTATTCACATTTCCTGTATTGGACACAGAATCTACTCCAGGGAATTAAAGCTGAAGCCGATTTAATCCAGGGACAAGTGTGTCCAGAATCCCTGGCAGTTTGGGAGGAAGAGGCTTTGGGCTGGGCTTCCGGTATATACTCCCTATCCCCAGAACCATCTTTTCCTACCAGAATCAGGAAAGTTGCCGTGGCTGCTGCTATGACTTGAATTGAGAATCTAGTACTTAAGCTGTCAGCTCAGACACATGCCCCCTCCATGAAGAGATCTTGCTTCTTTTTTTTTTTTTTTTTTTTTTTTTTTTGAGGCAGAGTCTTGCTCTATCTCCAGGCTGGAGTGCGGTGGCACAGTCTCGGCTCACTGCAACCTCCACCTCCTGGGTCCAAGCGATTCTTTTCCATTAGCCTCTCGCGTAGCTGGGACTATAGGCACCCACCACCACTCCTGGCTAATTTTTTGTATTTATTTCATAGAGATGGGGTTTCACCGTGTTAGCTAGGATGGTCTCGATCTCCTGACCTCGTAATCTGCCTGCCTTGGCCTCCCAAAGTGCTAGGATTACAGGCGTTGAGTGACTGTGCCCAACAAGACCTTACTTCTTATGGATGACCTTGTGCTCTGCTTTTCTTCCTGTGACTCATTTGAATACAAGAGTCACCCATAAGCCCATGCCATTGGTGTGTCTAAGTCATGTTGGCCACCGTAGCAGCCGAGAGGACTGGGCAATATATGATGTTTAGGCCTGCAGTCCCCCCAGGCTGCAAGTGAACTACCCTTCCCATCTTCACAAAATGCCTCTTCAGACGTGCCTGCAACCACAATTGGGCGGAAGGGCAGGCTATCATAATTTCCCTTCCTTAGACACAGTTCACGTGATACCTTTTGATAGACTTGTCTAGAGGTAGTAGAGTTACACCAGTGTCACTAGTTAAGTAGTATTAGTCAATAGTGCTAGTGATGAGTGAGAGAACCTAATCAGGCAGTGTTTGCCTTTCCTAAAAGATATTTTTTAGGTTGAAATTATTGTAAATAATACTAGGAAAGAAATGTCTGTGGTTTAACAGTGAAAAAGTTAAGTGATGGTAGAATCCAGGCCTAATGGTATTTGATTTCCCCCATGTAGGATGATGAGTCAGAACATGGCCCTGGTCACCCATGACTGAAGCATTTATTGTGCTAACCTGAGTATAAGGTCACTGACGCAGCATTCCTTCACCCAGTATTGCTAGCTGACTTCCTAACCACTAGACACTGCCTTTTTTCATCTGGCTAAGAGCAGTCATTCACAAGTAACTGGGAACAGTACTTCAAATAGAAGGCCATTGATTCTGAAATTGGGCAGACTGGGGTTTAAGCCCTGACTCCTACCATTTTAATAGATGTGTAGATTGTAGTACAGCCTTTCTGTAGCTGTATCATCTGCTGGGTGGAGTGGAGTAAATAGCACCCTCCTTGCAGTGTGTGTTGTAAGGTGATGCTCGGCGCAGGCCTGGCACAGAGCAAGTGCTCCATGGTGGGCCACTGCTGTTGTGTGGTCACCATCACCACCTCCACCGTCACTACAAACATCATCATTGTCCTCACCGTCACCACCACTGCTGCTGGGAGTCCTCTGCCCCTTCCTCATCTCCGGATGAGTTTTCCGTATGGCTGGGCCACTCATGCCTCTTCACAGCAGTAATTTTCTCACCCATGATCCTGGGTCCCTTGGATGTTGCCTCCTTTTTTGTGCTTGTGTGGCTTTCTCCTGCCCTTCAAGCACCTTTGGCTTCCTGTTAGACGTTCTCTTTCCTCCGGGAAAAAGATCTCTCTTCATGCTTAATAGGCATCAGAGCAGCCATGGGTCACAGAAGTCATGGTAGCTTTCTATTTGTCATCCTGACAACAAGACCTCCCTCTGAGGCTTGAAAGGATGATGGCAGCCTACCCTCACCACCTACCTTCTTAATTAGATTACTGATTCCATTTCCCTGATGGCTTTAAGCTAAAACAGCCTTATTCTGTTGCCTTTGCATTTTTCTTTCTTGACTCTATCTCTCCTTTGATCTCCAGCAATACCTAAAGTAAAGTGGTTGACAGTAGGGAGCATATTGGCCGCTATTCTTTAGCAAAGCCTCCAGAATGGGTGTATAGCAATGGATTTTAGAGAAAACATAAGGAATAATAAACGAACAGTTCAGAAGGATCCTTCCTTTCACACTGTCATGTACCAAGTGAGTTTCTGTATGTGGTCCCCTCTCGGGTTTTAGTTGTGGTTTGGTCTTCATTCTTTATGGTTGATTTGACACCTATGTGGAATAGGCCCAGTTGCCCCACTTCTCTGCTCTTGTGTATGTGTGTGTACGCATGCACCCCTCTCTTTCTGAGTTCACTATCCACACACCGTGGGCATTGCACCCCACACATTAAGTGTAGTGGAATTGAGTCATGCTGTGGCATGCAACAGCCAGTTGTGGTCTAACTGCTTGCCTGCTTGACTGTGAACAAGTGTTTCCCTTCTTCACTAATGTCTAACCTCCATGACCTTGAATTTGAGCTGCCAGTTATTTTTTGCAAACTCTCTGTGACATTTTTGTTAGGCTTTTGCCAAGGACATGAGTTGTGTGTATACTACTTTGGCATATCTGAAGATTCGAGCTTGTGAAATATTAAGTTGGTCTGCCACCCTCACGCCCCCACCCCTGCTTCTAATTGACTCTAATTGACATTCATTTATTCAGCAAACATTTATTGAGCATCTACAAAGAACCAGGCAGTCTGCTGGATGTTGGCAGCATTGTTGGAAAAGGAAAATATTTTTATATAGTTGGTACAGAGTTAGGGTTGATAAATGGATTTTGGAATATCTAATAAGGGGGTGGGGGTAGTGTTAGATTTCTCCCTAAGAATAGTGGGCATCTCTTATAGGATTTAAGTTTAGTGAGCTATAGACAGATTTAAATTTTTAGAAGTCCACTGGCTGGGATGTGGAGAGTGCATTGAAGAGCTGTAAGAAGAGACGTGAGGAGCCCGCTGGGAAGCTGTTGCAGGAATTTGGGCAGGAAACCATGGGATGGCAGTGTCATATAGTAGGAGGAAAACACAGGTTTGAGAGTGATTTAGGAGTTAACATTGGTATCAGGAGGCCAAGGTGCAGTGGCTCATGCCTGTAATCCCAGCACTTTGGGAAGCTGAGGCAGGTAGATGACCTGAGGTTGGGAGTTTGAAACCAGCCTGACCAACATGGACAAACCCCATCTCTACTAAAAAAAATACAAAATCAGCAGGGCGTGGTAACACGTGCCTGATGTAATCCCAGCTACTTGGGATGCTGAGGCAGGAGAATCTCTTGAACCTGAGAAATGGAAGTTTCAGTGAGCCTAGGTCATGCCGTTACACACCAGCCTGGGCAACAGAGTAAAATTCCGTCTCCAAAAAAAAAAAAAAAAAAAAAAAAATGGTGTCGAGGATGACTCTCCCATTTCTGATGTTGGCAGGTGGGTGGATAGTGAAGTTACTGAGATCAGTGACACAGGAGGGAAGCAGGTTGGGAAGACATGGGGACAAGGGAGAGGAGATGAGTTTAGTTTTGAATAAGATGAATTTGCAGTGCTTGTGAAAGACCTTGGAAATGTGGGGCATAGACTTGTATAAGAGGTGCAAGGGAGAGATCTGGCTTCTGTGCAGGCTTGGTGAATGCAAGGCCTGAGGACACATGCGATGGACCAGCCAATGGTGTGAGGTAGGAGACAGCATGAGGGAGATTATTTCTAAACGAATAAGAGCCTGTGGGTTGGGGGTGGAGTGGTGCTGGGACCAGACAGAAGTCAAAGGAGGGATAAGATGGGTAATAGAAGGTCTGTTTGGGTAGAGAGTTCCGGTAGGCATTGCAGCTGTGCAAGGGACATAGAGGCAGGGCACTAGCCTGGAGCGTCTGTGGGCTTGCGATGGTAGTGGGTTACATTAGGGATAGATGGAGAAACAAAGATGAACACTCACCCCAACTTCCTCCCTTGTCACACTGACTGTTCTGTGTTATACAGCCTTAAAAGAAATATTTTTAAAGTTTTTGAAACAATCACAAACTTACAGAGAAGCTGAAAATACACCACAAAAAAGGTTTTTGAACCATTTGACGGTAAGTTGGTGACCTAAGGCACAATCACCCACCATTTCTTTTATGTTAGCAGATATTTCCTACAAAAGGATATTCTTGAACATAGCCACGATGCAATCATCAAAATTGCTGTCATCTAATTCCCAGATGCCATTCAGGTTTTACCAAATGTCCCAGTCATGTCCTTTATAATGAAAGGGTCAAGTTCAGAGTCATGTGTTGCATTAACTTGTCACGTGCCGTTAGGCTCCTTCGGGCTCAAACAGTTCACAAGCCTTTCCTTGACTTTCATAACCTTGACCCTCTTGAAGGTGAAAGGCCAGTTATTTTGTAGAGTATCCCTCAGTTAAAGTTTGTGTCTTTCCACATTCTTGAATTCAGCTGATGCGTCTTTGGTGGGAATATCACAGAAAGGATGATGTGTTCTTTTTGCACCCCGTTGAGTGTTGCCCAATCTAGATGTGTCCTGTTACCAATGGTGCCCACCTCGTCACTTGACTGAGGTTTGACTGAGGTGGTGTTCGCTAGCTTTTGTCTCTGTAAAGGTTAATCTCTTTCTGTTCTAATGAATATGTATTTTGTGGAGGGGTACTTTGAAACTGTGTAGCTATTCTATCCTTCGTGAAAATTTCATTTTATTTATTCATTTATTTTTTCCAGTATGGATTCGTTTCATATTTTATTCATCAAGCGATAATGTTACTATCATTATATTGACGTTCCAATTGTTCTGGATTTAGCCAGTAGGAGTCCTTTCAAACTAATTACTTTCAACCCATCTCTAACATTCTTTGAACAATTCTTTACTTTCTGGCATAATAAGACCTACCAGACTCGTCTTGTACTTAGCCTTCTCCAGCCCCTAGAACTTGCCATTTTCCCACAGAACCCTGATATTTTTTTTTTTTTTTTTTGAGATGGAGCCTCACTCTGTTGCACAGGGTAGAGTAGAAGGAAGGAAGGAAGGAAGGAAAAAAGAGAAGAGAAAGAGAGAAAGAAAGAAAGAAAAGAAAGAAAGAAAGAAGAAAGAAAGAAAAAAAGAAAGAAAGAAAAGAAAAGAAAAAGAAACAGATACATCAGGAATATGCCCCTTGCTGGGAAATCCACTCTGCCTCCCTTGATAGACAGTCCCCAGAGGACAAGGGACTATAACTGATTCATTCAATACTGTATCCCCAGGGCCTGGCATGTGAAGTAACTGGTGAACATTTGAGGACTTGACCACATCCCACCAAGTCGTTGCCCAGCCTGTCTCTGAAGACCTCTCCTTTTCCTGTAGTATCTCTTTCTTTTCAGTTTCCCTAGAAGCTAGTATCCTTCCTTCCTGCAGGAAGCCTTCCAGGCCGTCACTACCCAGAGGGATCATTATCCCACAAGTTTCTAAAGCCTTTAGAGAGATTTTATAACCTAGGAGCTAAGACCATCAGCTTTGGAGTTATCAGAGCCACGCTGGGTTTCCAGCTCTACTACTTACTAGCCACATGATCAGGAGCCTGTCCTGGAACCTTTCCTCAGTCAGTTGAATAATCTGTAAAATGGAGAAAGGAACAATGGCCACGTCATGATTTTTGTGAGGATTAAATGAAACAACATTTTGGAAGTACTTAGCAAGTGTCTGTACTTTGTGTTAGTGTGTATAATTATTATATGAGACTGCATGTGTCATGAATTTATGTGAAGTACAATCCCTTTCCCCAACTTGATGATAAATTTCGAATTGGGATAGAGGCCTTGTTTCCTACTTCCTATTTGTGTCTAAACCCCCGACCCCCTGCATCTACCTGCCCAACCCATCCTAGTACGGTGCTTTGCAGCCAGTATTAAATATATGTTGAATTGTCATTGAACAGTCTTTTCACTCTGTGATCCTTCTACCTGTACATGATCTTGCTAATAGAGCAATTTCCTACCCTTTTGTCAGAGTGCTGGGGAGATACCGATTGTTTTTTCCAGCCTTTCTTCTTTTTTGATTATGAATCAATATTCTGTATGGCATGGTCGATGTCACAGTCTGCTGCCCCAGGAAGTGTTGTTTTCTTTGCTTTCTCCTTAATGCAGGTGCTATCCTGGGTCCCTATTGTACTCTTAGGCTCTCTGTAGACAAAAAGTGGCTGAACAATTGCCCTCTGTCTTTACCCTTTCAGAACTATGGCAACAAACTCCCACAAGTTTTAAAAACACAATGCATTGCTGACCTGGTTATCTTCTAGCCCTGGGGATCTTTATGGTAAGGCCTTTTAACAACTGGATTGGGTTTTGTGAAACTATAGCAGTCTGAGATACAGTGGATAATGAGCCTGCTTGCTCCTGAGCACCAGAAAAGCAATTTCTTAAAAATAAGCCATGTTTGTTGAAATAATGTCCCCTCACTACTTAGGACTGACTTCTGCACTTGATAGGTTTGATCTGCTGGATTGAGTTAATCAACATCTATTCTGTCATTGCTCTGATGATTGTGCTCTGATGCTTTCTCCTGAGAAAAGATACCCCAGGGCTTATCAAATGATCTCTTTCTTAAAGATTTATAATCCATTATCTTTGAGGTAGAACTGGAAAGAAATGCTAGAGATAATTCACAGGGCTATTTATTGTAAAACAAACAGCATTTAGGAATGTGTAACTGGTAGCATGGGATACAGGAGGAGTTAAGAGCTAGGGCACAGTGTTTGGTCTTCTGGGTTCAAATCCTGCCTCTGCCACTTACTAAGTAGCTCAGTGACCAAGGGCAATTTATTCGTCCTCAGTTTTCTTGCCTATAAAATGGATTTGGTGGTTCAATTTTAATATCTAATCTTGGGCTTGTTGTAGGGTATTTTCAAGATGGATGGAATACGTAGAATCCGGCATATTATAAATACTCATTAAATGTATTTTGTTTTTTTTTAATCTATTTTGCTATTTTTATTATAATCTGTGTTACAGGAAGAGGGCAGAAATTAAAAATACAACTTTGTAATTAATTAGAATGGTCAACGTCTGTGCAGTTCCTAGGAATTAGAGAAATCTATACTTAGTATATGTTGCGTAGACAGAGGATCCAATGTCCTATAAAACACACATAGGACTCGTGTGGAGTGAATGGCACTCATGTACGCTACTAGTGAGAATGGAAAATGGTACCACCTCTTTGGAAAACAGCTTGGCAATTTCTTCCAAAAATTAGTCATGCACCTATCATGTGTCCCAGCCATTCTACTTGACGTTTACCCAAGAGAAATATAAGCCACACCCTTGCAAATACTAGTAGGTGAACGTCCAAGGCAGACCATTGGACACACGCACTCTTTACTGTGAGCTTTATTTGTAATAACCCCAAACCACCCAAATGTCCATTCACATATGGGAGGATCAAAAAATCATGTTATGTCCATTCAGGGGACTAAGAATAAGCGTTAAAGACAAATAATATATCAGTATATGCAACAAGAAGGATCAGTCTCAAAATAATTATGCTGAGTAACAAAGCCAGGCCAAAAAATAAAAAAAGAGTATATCCTATAAAGTTCCTTTCATACAAAATTCTGGAAAAATGCAAACTAATGGATAGTGACAGGGAACAGATGAGTGGTTACCAGCGGAGAGTAGAAGGCAAGAGCTGAGGGGGAGCTGATGAGCTGATTTACAAAGTGGCACTGGAAAACTTTTGGGGCTAATGGCTGTGTTTATCATTGTGATTGTCAGGATGTTTCACAGGTGTATCCAGATACTGAAACCTACTTGTGTACTATAAATATGGGCAGTTTATTATATATAAATTATGACTCAAGAAAATGTGTGCTTTTAAAAAGTCAGGCTTACTGTACAAAATACCAGTACATTTTGCTGTGCTGCTGTGGCACAAAATTCATCAGCTAATTATAAACATTTATTCAATTGTTTATTAGCTATTTTGTTTTCTTTTGGAACATGTAGCAGTTTATTAGGATTTTGGGGGAACAATATGGCCTTGAGAATTTGAATTAAACTTTCCTGCCTTTTGATCACGTCCTCTGTGGCAGATAAGGGATTTTGTAATTACTGCATTGACTTTATAATTAGTCATTACAGCATCTAACCTAAAAGTTTTTGTAAACTTTCAATTTTGCTGGTTAGATATCTAAATAAGATATCTCTACTTCTTTAAAAAAAAAATTTCTAGTTTTCTCACTCTTGCCGGGTACGGTGGCTCACGCCTGTAATCCTAGCACTTTGGGAGGTCTAGGTCGGTGGATCACCTGAGGTCAGGAGTTCAAGACCAGCCTGGCCATCATGGTGAAACCCCATCTTAAAAAAAATAAAGTAAAATTTAAAAAATTAAAAAAAATTAGTTTTCTCACTCTTTCCTCCCTTTCTTCTCAGAATAATATTCACTTCTTCGTTGTAAAAGGATTGCAAAGGAAGCCACCTTATTTGACATGACTAGATTTATATTTAATACTAAAATAATTGTAATTTTCTCAGTTAAAACTGAGAATTGTAAAACATACATACATACATACATACATACACACACATTTACACTTTGACATAAAGAATATGTGTGTCTTCAACAGATGTCTCTGAATGTGGTTTTGATGACTTCACCATCTTTTCATCCCAATTCACTCCTGTGCTATGGAGAATACAGTTTTTAGTTTGAGTTTTTTTTTTTTTTTTTTTTTTTTTTTTTTTTTTGAGATGGAGTTTTGCTCTGTGCAGTGGTGCGATTTTGGCTCACTGCAACCCCCGCCTCCCAGGTTCAAGTGGTTCTCTTGTTGCAGCCTCCTGAGTTGCTGGGAATATAGGCACCCGCCACCACACCTGTCTAATTTTTATATTTTTAGTAGAGGTGGGGTTTCACCATGTTAGGCTGGTCTTGAACTCCTGACCTCAGGTTATCCGCCCTCCTCAGCTTCCCGAAGTGCTGGGATTGCAGATGTGAACCACCATGCCTGGCTTAGTTTGGGTTCTTTAAAGAGAAATATAAATTTAAAAGATGCTTGAAAAGTCATCTGAAAACAGGTTCCTTTATACTTAAAAAAATTCTCGCTGGGTGTGGTGCCTCACGCCTGTAATCTAAACACTTTGGGAGGCTGAGGTGTGTGGATCATGAGGTCAGGAGTTCAAGACCAGCCAGACCAACCTGGTGAAACCCCATCTCTACTAAAAACTACAAAAATTAGCCAGGCCTGGTGGCAGGCGCCTGTAATCCCAGCTACTTGGGAGGCTGAGGCAGGAGAATCTCTTGAACCTGGGTGGCAGAGGTTGCAGTGACCAGAGATTGCGCCACTGCACTCCAGCCTGGGCAACAGAGTGAGACTCCATCTCAAAAAAAAAAAAAAAAAAAAAAAAAAATCGTCTTAATCCATTGACAGATGTCTGGCCCTCAACCTAATTTGGCAGTAATTTTCCTTTTTTCGCAACTCACAAAAAGCATTGTATTGAGTTTTCATAGGAACAGTAACTCTTTCTTTTTGTACTCATACTTCTTTGGCCTATAGTATATTTAAATATGCAATTGCATAATAAATACAACTGGTCTGAACAGGTTTGAGAACAAACGCACTACACTAGCAGGTCTACCATGTATGTACAGCCCACCCACTGAAGAGTGATTTTTGATTTGGCAAACTGGTTAGGCAGAGCTTGATTATGAGATTGCCTACTGTATATGCATGCTGTAGGAAATCAAAACACAGCAACCAGAAATCATTTGTAAAGCCCGATCTTAAAGACAATACAATTTACTCTTAACATTTAGGTAGATTTTCTTTTAGTCTTTTATATGAATATGCATGTGTGTATGTATGTAGTTTATATCATTTTGTATCCTGCTTATGAACAAAGCAGTGATGGATATATTGGAACATACAACCTGATGTTGATCTTTATTGCAGTAAATTCTTAGAAATGAAATTATCAATCAAAGGAGTGTCATCATATTTATAACCCTTGAATACTATGGCCATATTGACTGCCAAAAATACAGTGCCCTCTCTGAAGGGGAGTGTGTGGGATTCTCCATATTTCTTGTCAGCATGATGGGTGTTGAGACTCCTGCTAAGATGGTAGAGAATATCTTGTTTGGATTTGGAGGATAACATTTTTTTGGGTATCTATTTCCTTGTCATTTGCATTTGTTCTTTTGTGAAATTTTTATTACTGTCCGTTAACCATTCCACCCCCCCACCCCCAACCATTTTGTATCAGGATATTTGTTTTATTTTCTTACTAAGCTTTTAAGCTCCAGATAGTGTCTCTTTGGTACATAGTAACCTTTTGTCATTTCCTACAAAAATATTTTCCAAGTTTATTGCTTGTCTTCTGACTTCACCTTTTCACATTTTCTTTTGTGAAATCTCTTCGTGATTTCTTCTTGCGGTGCTTTCACTTAGACCTTTCCCAATATGACTCTGATAGTTGGGTCATACAGATACACACATCAACACTGTCTATGCTCTTGTGTCATGTTCATTTTATTTATCTGTCCTGTACAGCATGAGGATATAATTATTTTTGGCTTTATAATTATAAAAAATATTGGTATTACTGTCTGGCAAACAAGTTTCCATCTTTTCAACATTTTCTTTACTATTTTCAATACATTTTCTTCTTCTTCTTTTTTCATGTTTTGAGAGACAGGGTCTTGCCTTGTCACTCAGGCAGGAATACAGTTGTGTGATTATGAATCACTACAGCTTCAGTCTCCTCACCTCAAGTGATCCTTCTGCCTCAGCCTCCCAATGTGCTGGGATCACAAGATGTACTGCTGCACCTAGCCGATTTCTTCTGAAATTAGTATATCTAGATGGAATGTTACCTAGGCTTCTAGACTGGTGTGCGTTTCTCCCAGCTTTTGTACTCAGTGAGTGATTTCACTGGAAACCTCATGTGGAGTCAAAGAACCTTTGGATATTTGTCTTTTTGCTTCTTGACATCATTATATTCAACCTTTACTTTAATGAAAGTGTTTTTGCTATTGCTTTTTAAAAACCTAGTTTGAGTTGCCTCATTAGTCTCTTATTAGAAAGCACTTGATAAATAATAATTACTTTCTCAAATGAGCAGTGCAGAGATTACATGTTCCTGCCTGTGACTGGTGTGATCCTTGCCATCTGGCCCAGCTGTGATGGGTGGAAGGTGGTGTCTGCCTGCCTGTCTTCATGCAGGATTTTCTAATAGCTCAGAAAAAGAGAGACAGCCTTGCAATGCTGCGTGTAAAACATCCCTATTGGGGTTTGGAGTTGAATCCAAGGTTTCATGGACCTCGGATTGTTTGGACTCATCGTTAAAAATCATAGTGCATAGGCATTCTCAAGAGTGGAGTCAGCTGCTTTCTTTTTTGCCTGTCATCTTATGCATTTGGAGAAAATTGTACAGCAGCTGACACGTGTCCAAGCAGAAGGCAGAAGTTGGCTAGCCCAAGTCAGTTTTGCCACCTCTGTGTTATGGGTGAGACAGAGGGTCTGCCTGAAGATGACCACAGTGACTTTGGCATGGGTTGCTCCTGGAAGCATTCCTTGGACTCCTTGGTGATCACTTTCTGTTTTTGGCATCTCAGTCTGGCCCAGTGATATTGATGTACATTCCTAATCTGACATGCCAAGGCACTCACCTGTCATGTTTATAAGGAGCTATTAGCAGGCAAGAAACACAACTGAACAGAAGCAGGGGGTGCACTGGCCATTCCCACTCCTTTTCTCCTGGCTCTCTGAGCTCCCTGTGTTGGTGGTCACCACCCTGATCAGAGATGCCATCTCACAAGGCCTCAGCCCCGATGCCACCCCGCACCTCTGACTGTCAAATCAGGTACCATGGCAGCGCCTGCCTGTTTGAAGTGTTTGCTACGCTGAATGCCTCTCTGTTGGAGTTTCTATTCTTTTTGTTTCTCTTGAACTTCTAAATCAAATGCATAGAGGAGAAGGATTTTAGTGCTGAAGATGTAAAAGAAGGAATTTATACCTTCTGATGTTTAGGAGAAACAAACTCTGTAGTATTTAAAGTATGAAACTGGAAGCAGAACTGTACTTTTCTAGTTGAGAAGTCCTTTCTGAAAAGAAAGAAGAATCTTGAAGGAAGCTGAGTTATCCAGGTGATTCATCATTCAGGCAATTCTTTCTTTTCTTTTTTTTTTTTTTTTTTTTTTTTTTTTGTAGAGATAGAGTCTCACTATGTTGCCTAGGTTGGTCTTGAACTCCTGGGCTGAGATGGTCCTCCCACCTCAGCTTCTCAAAGTATTAAGATTAGGTAAGAGCCACCTCGCCCAGGCTTAGGCAATTCTTGAGGTATGCGTTTGGTTTCTTCAATAACAGCCGGGTGGATCATAGCGGCCCAAGGCCCTAGGAAATATTTTTAGTGTTACGTTTAATTTGGAATTCAGTTTGAAAATTTTCCTCTATTCTTTCATCCGTTTTTGTTTAGATATTCTGATGGAACTATGTTTAGCTTCACTATTTTCTGGTATGAGATTTGTAATGTTAATTTTTACTTAATTCTTTTCTTCTGACTCCACACTCTTCCATGACAGAAGGTCTGCCTGGCAGAGGATACCCACACTTGTTACCGTGAGTTGATAACTGAAACTGTGGAACCCTGACTATTGACAGAGGAGAACTCATTGCAAGCTTCTGGTCAGAGAGCTTAGATGTTGCCATTGTGAGCTGTTTGCGTGTTAGGGGGCTTCTGTGTGTGTTTTGGGGAGCTCATCATGAGACACAGATTTCCACTGAAGCCCTGGGTATCGGCCAGGTACTGCATGTCATGACTAACACATTGATGAGGGCCTGTGTCTCTGTCCATCCCCTGGAGGAACGAATGACAGAGTCGATGGAGTTGAGTGAGTCAGACCTTTGACGGTTTCCTTCTTAAAAATGCTTTTTGTTACTAGAAGCATGGTTGATTCCTCAAACCTAGAGAATTTGCAGATGTGTAAGGGTTTTCTGAAGCTTTCCAGTTCATTTCTCCCAATGTGTTGGTTTTGAGTGCCATATTGTACTCGAGATGTTGAAAACCTTTTCTGGCTTTATGTGTACAGAACAAAGGTTTGGTTAGAAAGTGTGCATTGTCAAAATGGCTTTCATTCTTGAGTTGCTGTTAATGTTATAAGCTAAACTCACACCATAGAAACTAGTTTATGGGATGGAATAGTTGTACCTTTCATTTTTGCAGAATAACTTGGAAAGCAAATTAGCATTTCTGTCTGTGGCCTATACCATGCCCTGTTTTCTGTTCTCAGTTTGGATTAATTTATGTTGCTTGGATGCTGAAATGTTTGATTTTTTTTTAACTGAGCATAGCAATGAATCTAGGTTGTTATTTATTTATTTATTTTTCTCAAAACAGTATATGTTGGTGACAAATCTTTCTTGGATTGGAGGTGAAAGGAGGGAGGCATGATTTTTCTGAAAAATGTTATTTACTTTCCATGTTTAACTCTGATGACACAGCTCTGCTCTGTTAGAGAAGAGTGAGGCATTGGAGTAGCTGCTGGAGTGGGCGTGCTCGTTCTCATAGCTCACCTCCAGTTTCTCTCCATAGATGAGCTGGCCCACATGCTCTGTGCTCCAGTGAGAATTATGTAAATGGCATTCTGCATTTTTATAATTCTACAGAACATATTTTTAAATCAAGAAAATTCTTGCCGTAAGAGTTTCTCCACTTGATTTTTCATTAACAACTGTGGTAGGTTGAATAGTATGTCCCACCTGCCCCCCTGCCAAAATTGTGTGACCTTATTTGGAAATAGTCTTTGCAGGTGTAACTAGTTAAGAATGGAGATAAGATCACAGTGGATTCGGGTGGGCCCTGAATTTGATGACTGAAGTCCTTGTAAGAAGAGGAGAGGCCATGCAAACACATGGAGGAGAATGGCATGTGAAGATGGAGCCCCCCAGAAGCTGAAAGGAGAAAAGAAGTATTCTTCTAGAGTCTTGGAGAGTAGTGTGGTCCCACTGACACCTGGATTTCAGGCTTCTGACTTCTGTAGCTATGAGAGAACAAATTCCTGTTGTTTTAGGACACCAAGTTTGTGGCAATTTTTTTTTTTTTTTTTTTTTTTTTTTTAAGCTCTGGGGAACTAATGCCACAACCAGCCCCAGATGGCAGGAATTGAAGGTCAATCTCCCATTGACCTTAGCTTTAGGTACCACCAGTTTATCTAGGCTTTATTTTTATTTTTAGAGGTCTTGCTCTGTTGCCCAGGCTGGAATACAGTGGCCTGATTAGGGCTCACTGTAGCCTCAAATTCTTAGGCTCAAGCAGTCCTCCCACCTCAGCTTCTCGAGTAGCTGGGACTACAGCTGGGTCCCACCACACCCAGGTATTTATTTATTTATTTTTTTGCAGGGCGGGGGGAGGGGGTAGAGACAGGGTCTTACTGTGCTGCCGAGGCCAAATTCCTGGCCTCAGTTGACCCTTATCAAGATTTTAAACTGCAGTGTTTATAAGCAGTGCAGTAAAATTTTCCATGTGCAAAATGTTCCTATGTCTGATGTACCTTTCATTTTTAATTTGGTCAATATATAAGCATATTTACCAGAATCCTACACCACTGGAAGAAGTTTCCATGGTCTTTAATCTGAACCTTTGGAAACGGCCTGCAGGGATACATGCCTACTGCTTTTGTTGTCAAAGTGAATTTTCTCTCTCTCTTTCTTTTTCTCTCTCCTTTTGTTTGTTTGTTTCTTTTTCTTTTTTCTCTGTTGCCCAAGCTGGAGTGCAGTGGTGTGAACACAGCTCAGTGTAGTCTCAATCTCCTGGACTCAAGCAAACCTCCTACCTCAGCCTCCCAAATTGCTGGCACTGTAGGAGTGTGCCACCGTGCCTGGCTAATTTTTTAAAATTTTTTGGTAGAGACGAGATCTTGTCATGTTGCCCAGGTTGGTCTCAAACTCCTGGGCTCAAGCGATCCTCCTACCTGAGCCTCCCAAAGTACTGAGATTATAGGTGTGAGCCACCACACTCGGCCCCAGAGTGAATTTTCAGAATCCTTTAACTTGCTCCTTATGGCACCTGAGGACTTAAGGAATCAACTCTGTCTCTGAAGTATTATATTTATTTGTTTACCTTTATCAGCACTCAAGGATTCAGGTTAAAGCATCAGCAAAGTTGAAAACCCTGCAAAGGGTGTACAATGATATTATGTGGCTGTGTCCTTTGGAAAGTTTACTGGGAAACACAGCATTTGGGTCACAGTATGCTAATTCACATTATTTTGGTGGGTAGAAAGTGAAGTCGATACACAGATACTAAGAGCAAGAAACACGGCATCTTTCAGAGGAGAAATTGTTCTCTTGGTCAATAGAGATAAATTTACAGTATCTTGGTGACATTGATTCAGGCCCTCCAACTTTGTGCCCCCAGCTCTGTATTCTCAAATGTGTACTAGATAAGTTCAGGACCAGATAAGTTCAGGTCCTCATGCTGTGAATCTCAATCACGCAGCAGTGATATATTGATATGAAGTGGTGGCAGAGGTACTTATATGGCTGAGAAGTGTTACTGAGCTCCAAAGTCTTGCACTTCCACATGATGTTATTTGGCTAGATTTCTTGGAGCAGGGTCCCTCTTATTTGCTGTGAAGAGCTCCCTGACCATGGTGAAATTGGCCCAATATAAATGGAACATCATTACACCAGAGTAGTTACTGGTAGCACTTGCATTAGCAGGTACTAAAAAAGAATGGGAAAATGTGGGAGACTTCTTCACACAGAATTTCTAGCTAATTCTACCAAAGATCCTCCCAACACAGATGGCCTCAGGACATAAAAACAGTTTGGATTATGGAGAATCACTCTGCTAGTTTAGGTCTTGTGTGCACATTTAGGAAAATCTTGCTGATATCCAGTAGAAAGAAACATGCTCTCCCATCCTTCCTAGGCAGTGCCATGCATGAGCCAGGCTTTTCTTGGTCTAAAGGACTAAGCACTGGGGTGTGGGGGCGGGGTAGGGGTGCAAAGGGACACATTACCAATTTGATTTAGTCTTCAGAGTAATCCTATGCTTTGTAGGCCTTGGCATTAATGTGAAAATGACTGTTAGTCTTGATTTGGAAACTGAGGATCAGAAAATTAAAATGACTCACTCTAGGTGATACAATGAGATAATTAGTGGAACCTTTTGAGGTACATAAGGAAAGAAATGGAAAAGGGTGCGAGTATGTGTATCTGTAAAAGTTGGGGATTTTGTGGGGGATGGTTTCTGCTTTTAGCCATGTCATTGCAAACTTGGCGGGACTCCTGGTCCAGACAGGTGGGGAATGCCTTGCACCCAATCTTCATTCAGTCCAGTCTTTAGGGTGGAAACTGATGTGTGATCTGTCCTGTTATCTATTAAGCACTTGCCCGTTGATACTCATGAAGGGGACACAGAGACAGCCATGACTCTCCTCTCTGCCCTGAAACAACTTATTATAATTATTAAATGGATTAAATAATTTTTTACCTGTATTTACTGAAAAATTTTATATATCCTGTTCATAATTTTTAAAATACAGACATAGTATTTTGTGATCTGTCTTACACATGCATTCACTGAGTTAAGTTGCCTTGTTCTTGTTTAATACATACATTGATTTTGTTTTGTTTTGTGCCTGAGTCAGTGATAAAAGAGCTAAAAGCTTCCTTGGTCCTGCACTGTATCCTCAATACTCCAACTTTGTCTTAATAAAGTAAGATGGAGTTTGGGTTTCTCTTGGGCCAGTTCTGTATCTGTAATAACACTCTAAACTGTCGACATGGTATCCATCACTGCCCAGACCAATTGCCTAAAGGCCATGTATATTGCCCATCATCTCTGTCTGTGTGCCCTGCACAGCTGAGCTTGTCTTTCTTACTGCAGCAGACAGGGCTAATCAGGGTGATCAATGTGGCCTCCAATCCTCACAGTGTAGTCACGAAGTGGATTTACTTTACTTAATATCCATATGGAGTAACTGAATGGGCAGTGGGGATTTTAACTGAGCCCCTTGCTGATTAACCTGTGTGGGAAAGGAAAAGAATGAAACATTACTGTATCCATAAAAACCAAAGCTCTTTAGGACAGTGTATGCTAAACCAAGTGGGTGTTTATAAATAGTATAGCACTTTAGAATTATTTTTCAGATGATTATCCATGGCTAAGCATGAAGGGAGCTGTTGGTTGTCACATGCAGGAAATCATTTGTTCTATTTTTGTTGAAAATCTCATAACTCTTAAGTAGAAGAAAAAGGTAGTATCTCTTACATAGCTCGCCCAGTGATCTAGTGATGGTTCCATCTGCCAAAACCAACTTACATTTGTGAGCATACTTTTGCAGTATTGCTGAGATAATGATTCTAAGTTCATTCTGTGGTTCTAATATGAAATCCTAGAACCTTTATGGAATGAAAATGCATCATACCTAAATTAAAATTTAAATTGGAGCTAATCTGTGTCAACACCAACTGAGATCACCATTTGGTATTGACAGTATTCTCTGGAATTATTGCTAACATTTATTTAACCTAAAACTTAAAACATACATTTCCTTTTTTTTTGAGATGGAGTTTTGTTCTTGTTGCCCAGGCTGAAGTGCAGTGGTGCGATCTCAGCTTACCGCATCCTCCACCTCCCAGGTTCAAACGATTCTCCTGCCTCAGCCTCCTGAGTAGCTGGGATTACAGGCAGGTGCCACCATGCCCAGCTAATTTTGTAGACAGAGTTTCTCCACGTTGGTCTGGATGGCCTTGAACCTCCAGCCTCAGGTGCTCTTCCTGCCTTGGCCTCCCAAAATGCTGGGATTACAGGGGTGAGCCACCACACGCAGCCTCACCCATTTACTTTTAATCCTTTGTTTCTTAGCAAGTTGACTGTTAACAGGCAGTTTTCTACTTGATCCAGAACGTATTTCCCTTCAGTTTTACTGTTTCTTTTAGGTTAATGTATTTCATTTGGAGGTGGGAATAAGTCCAGCGAGATAGCAACATATGAGAGAAAGGCATATGGACTCTCGGTTTTGGAAGATCAGTTGCTTTGTCATTCCATTGATGAGTGCCCCATCAAACTCACTGCTGATGTCAGATCTGCCCTAAGATGGTTCTTTGCTTTAGGTATTACTGTACTTTTTTCTTTGCTGTCAACTACATGATGGCTAGGATTCAGAATTTTCACTGTATCCTTAACTGCAGAGGAGCACAAGCGATCCGATACCTCACATGAGCCTGAGGATAGACCTGCTCCAAGTGGTTTGTTAATAGAACTACATGTGAGTTTTGTATTCCACTCAGAAATAATGTATTAGTGTTGGTTTTAAATGGCCAATTTAACTCTAACTTTCATTAGATCCAGGAAGATTCGTGCTATTTGGCTTGCATATTTGCATGCTATTTGCATATGGTCACATTTTTCATATTTGTAACAACTTTTGGAGAAAATTAGTCTTAGCTGGCTTGCAACATTATTTTTCTGATGGATTTAAAAGTTACCTTAGCACTGCCAAAATATCTCTGCTTCTCAGCTGATAGAGTAAGCCACCACTGCCCTTCTGCCCTTCTTTTTTTTTTTTTTTTTTTTTTTTTTTTGAGATGGAGTTTTGTTCTTGTTGCCCAGGCTGGAATGCAATGGTGTTATCTCAGCTCACCGCAACCTCCACCTCCTGGGTTCAAGTGATTTTCCTGCCTCAGCCTTCCAAGTAGTTGGGATTACAGGCATGCACCACCATACCTGGCTAACTTTGTATTTTTAGTAGAAACAGGGTTTCACCACCTTTGTCAGGCTGGTCTTGAACTCCTGATCTCAAGTGATCCACCCGCCTAGGCCTCCCAAAGTGCGGGAATTACAGGTGTGAACCACCACACCCGGCCACCACTGCCTTTCTTACTGAATTCCGTCCTGGGTCTCTACGGAAAGATGGAGTGTTCTGTCCCTGGGAAGCCTTGAAGTGAGAAGGTCTCATAGGTGACAGGACGTGTGAATGTGCTGTTTTACAGCTTTGTTTCAAGAAGCTTCATCATTCATTGTTGACATTGAAAGGCATAAGATTTTCTCTTTTAGGAACAGATAGGAAAGAAAATATCAGTTAAAAAAGAAGAGCAGGGAAGGAAGAAATAGATAAGCTTTGACCATTCTCCTCTGCCTCTTTGTCAGGTTGTCTTAACACATTTTTCTTAAAAGCGCTGGAGTGCTGACTTAATTCCTCAGCAGTCCATTTTGTGATGTCAAAGGGGTGTGGGGGTGTCTGTGTGTGTGTGTGTGTGTGCATGCATAGTTGTGTACACAGCACATGATGGCAGTAAGGGCAGAGAGAGTCTTGCTTTAAAAAGTAGAGTTAAAGACTAATAACACCACATCAATATGACAGCTACTGACCAAATAAGAAAAGAAACAATTGAACTTAGAATGATTAAGCCTGTCTTAATCAGAGGCTATTACCTTGGTTCCCTAGAGCATGGTGACCTAAAAGCTGTTTGTACCAGTAATGTCTTATATTGCTTTCACTTTCTCTTTTTTTGTTTTTGTTTTTTGGTTGCCTGAGGGGAATATTGCTGGGCTTTCAGGATGACTGGGGGATGCAGGGTTGTGTATTGTCATCATGCGGCAAGTCAAGGCTGATGTGAGGGTATTGGTGGGGGAAGCAGCAGGAGGACCCATCTGCAAATGTCATTATTTGCATCTTGCAAACCACACACAACCTTGGGGCTTGGTTCTTCACTACAAAATGGAGCTTTAATATATGATTCAGGCCCCTGACCTACTTTCCTGGTTACTCAAGGCTCAGTGAACCCATTAGGAAAGCCTGGCCAAGGTGGAGTCATCCTGATCATCCCTGGAACCTTTCGTTCTTTCTTTACTTTTTTTTTTTTTTTTTTTTTCTGAGATAGAGTTTTGCTCTTATTGCCTAGGCTGGAGTGCAACGGCGCAATCTCGGCTCACCACAACCTCCAGCTCCCAGGTTCAAGTGATTCTCCTGCCTCAGCCTCCCAAGTAGCTGGGATTAAAAACATGCACCACCATGCCTGGCTAGTTTTGCATTTTTAGTAGAGACAGGGTATCTCCATATCGGTCAGGTTGGTCTCGAACTCCAGACTTCAGGTGATCCGCCTGTCTCGGCCTCCCAAAGTGCTGGGATTACAGGCTTGAGCCACCACATCTGGCTGAACCTTTCAATCCTGTGGCCTATTGTGGAGTCCTCTCCACTAGGGTATGGTTGGGCTCTGGTGGCTGCAGTGTAAGCTGAAGATTCTTCAGTACCAGAGACCAAATTAATCCATCCTTATAACTGAGTTAAAGGTAAGAAGGCCTAGGCTATGGTTACAGCAATAAATATGGGAAAATGCCTTCTGCCATGAGGTGGTCTTGGAGGTTTCTGCATCCATGCTGTTGGAACGTGATGCTGCCCCAGAGCCAAGAGGAAGCCAGCAGTGGCTGGGAGCAGTTAGGCTACTGCACCAGGCGAGGGCAGGGGGAGGACAGGAACTTCTGCAGCATGTGTGTTGGGGGCTGAGGATGAAGCATGGGTTGAGGCCAATGGGCAGAGAGGAATTTTACATGGAACCACCTGTCTTTTTAGAGAATAAGACTCTTTTAAATCCAGCCAGTTCTGGGCTTCTGTGTTGCCAGCCTAGCTTTCAGACTGTGGTCTGGTGATGTCATTTTGCTGGAGAGGGCAGAGATCTGAGTGGGCAGATGGGAATGGATGCTAGAGGAAGGACGACAGGCCCACTCCTGTGTGAATGTGTAGTAGAGGGAGGCTGGGCATATGGATGCTGTAGGTGGGATGGGGCCTTAGTTCCCTATGAAATCTGTCCTCAAACACTGGACAGATGCCACCTTCTCTCATGGGCCACAGGGCAAGTTTGAGAGAGTCTTCCTACACTCTTGACTTTAAGGCATTCATCTTAATGATTTGCAAGCATTTGGGATCATGGCACACACAAGGGTGCTCATGTCAGATTAGCAAATGTGGGTACATAAAAGACATTTTAACAGGAGCTGGTCTTGCTTTGAGGCTTTTTAGATTGTTGACTTTCACGTGGTTTTATAGGTCAACAATTCTATCTTGTATTTTCTGGAGTTGTGTTCTCTGTGCTTAGGAAAATACAAACAATTATGTTTGTTGCTTTTCATCTAGTTGAACAAACAAAAACAAAAACAAAAAATAAGGTTCACTTTGCCTGGAATAATGGCATAAATAGTTTACTGACATCTGCCAGAATGTGGTCTCTCAGCCCCTGGAAGATTATAGTCAAAGACTTAGGCAGGCCAAAGCACTATTGACTTGAATGCGGAAAATGAATGAACATGCTCACTACTGCCCTTCATTATTTTCTTCCCTAATTGTAATATAATATCCTGAATCCCTTGAAACAGTCGAACACAAGAACCTGAGACCAAAGTTTGCTTTTTCCCTGATCTGGGCAAGCCAGCGGCAGGGATGTGCACCTAGATATGATGGCACGGGATGCTAGAGGGCCGCTCTGACATCACCTGGTCCTCACCGTTTAGTTCACAGAGGAGGAATGTGAGACTCTGAGATGATAAATGGCTTGTCCAAGGACACACAATTCTTACTTAGGGGCCCATTGATTGCTACTTGGGAGGTTACAAAAGTGAGGTGTTAGTTGGATCAGATATCTGTGCCTGCTGGTGCAAGGTTGACATATGGATGAAACTGAAGATGGCATAAATTGTACTTGCTGGATGGTGTATACAGAGGGAAGAAACTTGAGGAGTGTAGGGTTAGTTGTAGCTCAAGGACAAATACCAAGGTGTTTCCTCTTGGCAGGTATCCAGTTACATTAACATAAGTATTTTAAACTCTGCTCAGCTAAAATAGGATTTGGATATATTTGCGGTGGTTGCAAGGAAGGACTAAGGTAAATGCTCCTGATAAAAGAATCAAGGAACATCTTGCTTTTTGCTTGCTTGTCCTGGCCACGCCTTTATTACACATGCCTTTTGAAATTTCATTATCACTGAAGGCTAATGCAGTTCTAGTAGTTAGGCCATTTTGTTTCTTGGCAAAAAAGAGTTCTTAAGGCGATGATCCATCCTCTTGGATGTGCAGGAAAGAAGGTTAGATATTAAATTTTCTACATTGTTCTGCCTTTTGGTAGGGTGGAATTATTCCCAGATAGCTCAGTTGCTTTCAGCAGGAGATGAAACGATAGGTGTTCCCTTTCTGTCTTGCTGTCTCTTTGTTGCTCCTGATGGTGGGAGCTGGTGAATTTTGGGAGCTAGCCAAAGAGGGAATTACGTAAGTAAAATCTTTGTGTTTTTTACCTTATATTCAGAGTGGTAACATTTAACAGTTGTAATTATCCTTGAGATAACTAAAGAGATTCATCATACACAGAATCTTCTTCTGAAATGTTGATTTGTGATGCCTAGAGGCTAACAGAAATGGAACTGCTGTGTGTGAGACACATTATTGTAAAAGTCAAAATAGCATTGCCACATGCAGACTAAGGGTTTTGTGTCTTAGCTATACTAGAATTACCTATATTTATTTGAGTTTTAAAAATCGGTTATTATGAAGTTACCTCATTAGGGTGAAGTACATTACTTTTCTTTACCTTTCCTAATTTCTCCAAATTTTCTTTTCTTTTTTTTTCCTTTAAGAAAGCATCTTGTTAAACCTTCCAGAATAAGTGATTTTTATTAGACGATTTTTGGCTTGCTTGTTTTCCCCGCTTAATTGTTTCCAGGTGGGGCTCATGTTCTGTTTCCTTTGCCTATGTCATATGCAGTTTTAGCATTGAAATTTAATCCATTAAGATTCTAATCATGCTATGAATTTCATTTTGAACAGAGAAAATTACAAAAAGGGTGAAATCACACAGGGAATGGCAACATGGGAAGCAAACATTGTCCTTTTCTAGAGTCCCAATATAGAAATCAGAATTTCATAATTGTATTGACATACATAGGTTCTTTGAGAACTCTTAAGATTAACAGTAATGCTAATTGATGGTTATTGCTCCATTTTCATATTGCAGTTACTTAGTCTAGGTAACAAGGTGTGGACTATAATTTTCTTTCTCCTTTACTGGTAACTTACTGCGTAATTCTGGGGTAAAGCTAAAATGGTTGTAGTTTTGAAACTCTTCAAGTACCTATGAGGGCTTCCCTGGCCTTTTAACATAGCAGATTCAGATTTCACTGTGTAGGTATCCCATGATGACTTGTATAGGCAAAACCATAATTTCCGCAATGCCTTTGAAACAAGAGCAAAAGTTGTAATAATACTAAACGCATAGAACATCATGTATAATAGCCCTTCAATAACTTTTTGTTTAATTAAATGAAATTATTATAAACGTATGAATTATAGTAGAGACCATATGCTTTTTCTAAGCCTATGGTAAAATAAAGACATTTTTCAGAGAAAGATCTATATTTTAAGTCTCCATTTTTGACCCTCATAATTAAGATGTAGGATTAGAAGAAGCGGTGAGCATTCCTGTGTACCAAGCATGGAAAGATAATCCAGTTATGAGACCACCCACTGGAGCAGAAGGTTGCATATTGCTCTCAGAACCAGAGCAGAGAATCCTGGGTGACCTTATGAGATGTGGTCATGAAATGATACTGCACTGTATGTACCTTCTTCCACTCTAGGAATTCCTGGTAACCTGCAAAGTTTTCCCAGATAATCTTGGAGACCTAACCTATTTGATGGCATAATTCCCAGTTTTCTATTTTATTTATCAGAAAATTTGGTAGTGGGGCTGGGCGCATTGTCTCACACCTGTAATCCCAGCACTTTGGGAGGCCAAGGTGAGAGGCAGAAGGATTGCTTGAGCCCAGGAGTTTGTGACCAGCCTGGACAATGTAGTGAGATGCTGTCTCTACAAAAAATTCAAAAATTAGCCAGGCATAGTGGCACATGCCTGTAGTCCCAGTTACTTGGGAGGCTGAGGTGGGAGGATCGCTTGAGCCCACTGGAGGCTGCAGTGAGCCTTGATCACGCCACCACACTCCAGCCTGGGCCACAGAGTGAGACCTTGTTTCAAAAAATAAAACAGGAAATTTTGGTGATGGACTTCATCTGGGCTCTGCCACTTCCTTGATGTCACCGGTTCTTTGTGGCCTTGGATGAAGCAAATAAGATAAATATGGTGTGCCTGTCATGTAATACGTGATAAGTATATGGTGTTGTCATTTCTCTGTGAGATAGTGCTTTCATGTCAGCCATTTGTGAAAGTTCCTCAGGTTATACTGATTCCAAGTTGATTCTTTCCCTAAGAGAAGAACCCTAAGCTGAGCTTCAGGAGGTGTCTTGGTGTTACCTCCTGTGAAGTTTGTTTTTAAAGCTTTTTAGTTTTGACCTGCCCTTTTGTGTTGATGTCTGTTTTGTGTGCTTTTCCCCCAAATGAGGTATTTTCCAAAGTTGTCGTGATATTCCAAGGTAGGGCCATGTAAGGTTAAGCCATAAGCTCTTGGTGGGTAGCAGTTTTATTTTGTTGGCAAGAGTCCGGCACAAAACATGTGTCAGTGAAATGTTGATTCCCTTTAGAATAATTGATATACTGACTTTGCATATTTTCTGCTCATCTTCAAAATGTATATTTTTGAGTACATTTTGTTTTTGGGATCCAACAAAAGGCAAATGTTAAATTATTTTAAAATAATTAGGATAAAACTCCAGGGCAGCACTTAAAACTGAGAGTCCGAATACATTGAAGCTTTGTATAAAAAAAATCCCTTAGAAAATCCATGAACATTTTAAAGGTAATTGAGGGTGCATAGATCATTTTAACATCCTCTTTCAATTGTTCTTAATCCAGAGTCTCTCTTCTGTCTGTGTCTCTACAGTCAGGAAATTATCTTTTTTGTTTATTTGGTGAGGTTATTGTCTGTTGTATAGCATATATAACAAGAGCTGCCAGAGTGATCATTAATAATACTGTACAGTCACATCTCCTGTCACAAGTAGCCTTTTTATAACTATTGGAAAAACTGGAAAATGGCACCAACTAATCATTGTTTTTGTTTATTACTGGGTAGGCTATGACTTGGGAAGAGGACAGGCAATTTAGGTAAAGCCAGACTTTTAGGTATCAGAAGACAGATCTAGAAAACAGACTTGGGTTTTAGATTGGATGACTTCTAAGGTACTCACCTTCCTTAAAAGTTGTCTGGCCAAAAAAATTGAGAAGGGCCACTCAAACGTTTTTGGTGCTTAATGAGGACTTGACTCCTCAAGATTTTTGCTTTTAAATACATCCCATTCTGTTCCCACTGGCCCTGCAGTCAGACTGGTGGCGCTTAGCCCTAAGAGTGCGTATCTCAGAGGAGCAGAAGGAGTGCCACAGACATGGGGATCTCATCACAGAGGAAGGGCTTTGAGCAGCCATTCTCCAGTGGTCCAAGGCTGGGTTTAACATTGATTTTTATTTGGTTTGAGATGGGGTCTCCCTCTGTAGCCCAGGCTGGAGTGCAGTGGCATGCTCTCAACGCACTGCAACCTTCTCCTCCTGGGTTCAGGCGATTCTCCTGCCCCTGCCTCTGCCTCCCAAGTAGCTGGGATTACAGGCGCGTGCCACCACACCTGGCTGATTTTTGTACTTTTGGTATAGATGGGATTTCACCATCTGGGCCAGACTGGTCTCGAAACTCCTGACATCATGATCCGCCCGCCTCGGCCTCCCAAAGTGCTGGGAATACAGGTGTGAGCCACCGCACCCGGCCGACATTGATTTTTATTTGTGTTACTGCTCTCTGGAGATACGTCACAAGATTTAATGAATGTTTTTTGGTCTGCATATATTTGATGCGTGACCTGGTGATTTGAGTTCTACCATTACCTTTTTTTGCTTTCTGATTATGTACTATGTAAGTAAATCAATAAAGAAGAGAATGGAGAAACAGCTCTGTTTAACATTTCAGGGGTGATGGAGTAATGCTGTCTATAAATATTTATATTTTCCTGAGAAGATGTCTTTTTCTTTTTGACATTCAGATGCGTTCACTAAGAGATTCATCACTAAAGAGAGGAGGAGGAGTGTGAGGGGGGAATGAAAAGACATTCCCCCCACCCCCTTAAATTTCTAGATGTCTTTCAAAAGATAAATAGAAAAGAAGAAAACTCAAAAGAGTTTTTATTTTGAATAAGTCACTTTTTTCTAAGGCATTGAAATACTTAGCCTTTTCTCACCCAGGATAGTAACAGTCAGGAGAATATGGATATATAATTGAAGGATCCCCAAAAGCAAAATAGACTGTTGGCTTGCAGCTTCCTGTGAGTTCCACAGCTTCTCATACCTCCCAGGTTGCAGCCTCTGTCTCCTCCTTTCTGCCTCCACTCTATCCTGACTTCAGCCTTGTCAGAGCCAAATCACTTCCTAAAGGCCCCACATCTTAATACTGTTGTATTGGGGATTAGGTTTCTACTTGAATCTTGGAGAAGACACTTGCGAACCATAACAGAGGAAGCTTGCTCAGTGGATTCTTAAATCAAGATGCCTTCTCTAACACAGATCATCACTCATCTACTGTTTTTTCAAGTTTGGTATTTTTCTTCTCTCTTTTCCCTCTCCCTCTCCCTTTCTCTCTCTCCCTGATCCTTCTTTCCTCCCACCTCCTTCCCTTCCTCCCTCCCATCTGCCTGCCTGCCTGCCTGCCTGCCTGCCTGCCTGCCTTCCTTCCTTCCTTCCTTCCTTCCTCCCTCCCTCCCTCCCTCCCTCCCTCTCTTTCTTTCTCTCTCTCACTTTTTCTTTTTCTTTTTCTTTTGGTAGAGACAGGGTCTCTCTATGTTTCCCGGCTGTTGAACTCCTGGACTCAAGCCATCCTCCTGCCTTGGCCTCTCAAAGAGCTGGGAGTATAGGCATGAGTCACCATGCCCGCCCTTGATAGTTTTATAGTGAGATATTTTTTAGTAGTCTCCTCTCTATAGCTGATGATAAAATCTGTCAACCTCAGTTTCATAGGGAGCTGTGGTGATGTGAGCACCCACAAGGATAGCAGTAGGTGCAGCCATTGGACCACCAGGAGGAGAGTGGCTCCAAAGCCTCTGTGGGTGCTAGTTAGAAGTTAGGTGTGCTCTCCCGCTGATGTTGCTTACAAACCTACTGTCACAGCTTTCTAGACAGCCTCAGCAGCTGCTTTTAGGCAGCCAGTGATAATAAACAACCAACAACCGTTAACTGACGACATGGTTTCGTGCTGGGGGCTAGTGTCCCTGTGAGGGGTGATGGTAAGGTTGGGCAGCTCTTGCTTGTGCTGGAGGCCATTTCTGTTCTAACTCTCACCCGCTTAAGTCTTGCCTGGCAAAGTTGAGAAGGCCCTAGAATAACCTTGGAGCCCTTCAGGAACCTCAGGAACTCCTAACGACTTGAACCCCGAGCGCTGTGACATCATCCTAGGATCATTTAGATGTTGGAAGGACTTTAAGTGACTTAGGCGCTTATTCCCGGCTTGTCCCTGTACTGCTTGCTGCTTTCCTCCCCGAGCTCAGTGGAAGCTCTCGGAGGGCAAGGCAGGGCCCCTCTCTCTACAAGCAGCGCCTGGTCTACTACATGGCGCTTGCCAACTCTCTGTGAGAGTTGCTGTGAGAGTTTAATGCAAGACGAGTCTTATTTCATCCAGTTTATTTCCCTGAAGTACTCAGCATAGTTTCTTGTGCTTTGTAAGTAATTGATAAACAGATGTAGATTGACTAGCATCCTTCCCCTAGGCCCAGAATCTGAACCTTATTTTCTGTACCCACAAGATACTGTGCCTTACATGTTTAGGTCTGCAGTTCGAGGTGGTTGTGTGGAATGTGGAGGGAGACCCCGCAGAGGTGCTTCCCATCCCTTTTTATATGATGAAGGAGTGACCTGACAAGGAAAACCGTCATTTGGTTTCATCCGTATTAGAGTAACCAAATTTATTTTAATTCCAGTATAACGAGAGCCAAAATAAAACAAACAACAAACTGTTATTCTGCCACTCTAATAAATTTGCTAACATAGTCTTTTCCCTACTTGACTGGACGCACCCTAAATTCTACGCAGCATCAATCATATCGTCCCATTATCACAGGTATTTTCTACATTGCCATGTAGTTTTGTTAGGTGGTGCAGCATGGTGGTATTATAGCAAGGCATGGGCCCTGGAGGCACATAGGCCCAGGTTAGAGTCCTGCTCCTGGCACTCGCTAGCTTTGTGACCTTGAGCACAATACACACATACGCATATGCGTATGTCCTTGTCTACACCAGCACCTGCATCTGTGCTTATATTTATTTGTTTTAGAGATGATGTCTTGCTCTGTTACCCAGGCTGCAGTGCAGTGATAATGATCATAGCTCACTGCAGCCTTGATCTCCTGAGCTCAGACCATCCTCCTGCCTTAGCCTCCTGAGTACACCTAGGACTACAGGTGCACACCACCATGCACGGCTAGCTTTTATATTTAAAAAATCCGTGTAGAGACAGAGTCTTGCTATGTTGCCCAGGCTGGTCTTGAACTTCTCGACTCAAGCAGTCTTCCCACGTCAGCCTTTAAGTCAATGGAATTATAGGCATGAGCCCCAGCTATGCCTATATTTATGTATTCATACACATGTTTATAATGGTTCTGCTGATTACCACTTACATTTAACTGTAACTCTTTGCCATTTTGTGTCGAAAGAACTACATTTAGGCTTATCGTACTGATTAAAATCCTAACTGGGTCATATGTAGTCTGGCTAAATAGATTAGTTTGCCAGGGCTGTCCCCTAACAAAATACCACTAACTGAGTGGCTTAAGTAACAAAAATGTGTTGTCTCACAGTTCTGGAGGCTAGAAGTTCAAGGTCATGGTGGCAGCAAGGTTGGTTCCCTCTGAAGGCTGTGAGGGAAGGATCTGTTCCAGGCCTCTCTTGTGGCTTGTAGATGGCCATCTTCTGTCCTCTTTACATCATAGTTCCTGTGGGTCTGTGTCCAAGTTTCTCCTTCTTATAAGGATAACGGTAATTTTGGATTATGTCCCACCCTAATGACCTTGTTTTAACCTGATTGCCTCTGTAAAGGTGCCATCTTCAAATAAGATAGCAGTCTGAAGTCCTGGGGGTTAGGACCTTAACATATGAATTTTGGAAGAAACACAGTTCAGCCCATAACACTAAGGTAGGTGCGCTGTTGGAGGACAAGCTGAATATCAATTTTATAGATACTGGTGCTGTTAGATGACACATGATTGTAGCACAAATTCCCATTGATGCTGCCCCTCTCCAAGTCAGGAAATTCTTTAGTCCTGCTGTTTCTTTGGGAATTCTCTTTTGTCCCTGTCTCTCTCTGATTGGTCTGTGCATTGGTATTCTGTTATTTTTCCAGCTTTCTCTTAAGTTTTATGTTTGTCTTCGGAATTGTTTTCCAAGAATAAGTCCAGGTTGTGCAGATAACAAATGTGACATTATCTTAAAACAGTCCTTTAGAATACTATCCTGAACTGTGCTATTGGGAATTCATCGTTTCATGTCATCTGTCATGGGGTCATTTTGGTTTCTTCCTTGTGCTTTTGATGAACTTACATGTATGTGTACAGACTGCAATTTGATTTGTTTTTTGCTATTTGAAAATACAAATCTTATAGCCAGGTACAGTGGCTCATGCCTGTAATCCCAGCACTTTGGGAGGCCAAGGCGGGCAGATCACGAGGTCAGAAGATCAAGACCATCCTGGCTAACAGGGTGAAAACCCGTCTCCACTAAAAATAAAAAAAATGAGCCAGGTGTGGTGGCACGTGCCTATAGTCCCAGTTACTTGGTAGGCTGAGGCAGGAGAATTGCTGGAACCCGGGAGGCGGAGTTTGCAGTGAGTCAGGATCATGCCACTGCACACCAGCCTGGACGACACAGTGAGACTCCATCTAAAAAGAAAAAAGAAAAAGATAGTACCAATCTCACTCGTAACTCACTGATAAAATTGATAACTTTTGATCTGGCTTTATTTTATTAACTATAGGAAAATGTTACATCATCAGCATACTTCAATTTAGTTAATAACCTTTTTGTAATTTGGGTTCGACATGGTAGGCAGTTCTAAAAACTTGGGCTTACAAGAAGCAGCACATGGCTGCTCACCAAGCATGTCCACACGGCTTTCTGTAGTAACGTCTAGTCTAGTCCTTCTCTCTGTCATTTCTGCCGTTTGTAGTATATTTTAAAATTTATGGTAAACATTTATCTTTTCTCTGCCTCTTTTCTGTAAATCTGGTTTATTGCCCATGCCAGATCTTTTTTCTCCCGTTCATTCCTTTGTCAGTTCTGTCTCTTGGTCTGGTCCCTTGCAGCTTGAGTCCTGGACAGCAGGATGGTTCCGTGGGGTAGATTAAACTGTAAAACCTAGATTGATTATTAGCCTTCTCAGTTGTTAATGCATATTCATTCAGTTAACCCATAAATCAAACAGCTGATACCTATACATTCAGATTTCATTATTTCTTGCTGTTTTGGTATCTTCTAGATTGCTCTGTAAAAATACTGATGACAATGATGATTGCTTTAACAGAAGGAAGAAATTCAGCTTAATAAAGTAATCTGAAATAAAAAACAGAAGAGGTTTCAAATAGAAAAATCCTTATTGCATCCTTATTTATAATAGGAAAAACTTGCAAATAGTTGATATATGCAAAAAAAGATACAGCTATTAAATTGTGGGGCCTTATTTACATTATTTATTTATTAAAAACAATGTAAAGAGTTTGCAGTACAGTGGGAAAATATGTAATTAGAATAGGGAGAACTTAGGTTATAGAATTATATAGAGTGTATAATCTCAACTACATAAAATAATGCATATACATTAGCAGGAAATGTGGCCAGATGTTAGCGGTATTTATCTTTGAGTGGGGTGGGGCCAGACATGGAAGTCTAGATTCAGATAGACCTGGGTTAAACCTTCCTTTGCTCTTGTGTTTGCCTGTTACTTACGAGACATAATCTGTATTAAGCCTAATTTATCTAGGGTTAATAGGATCTCCCTCACCTAATGATTTTCCAGAATCATTAGGTAAGTGCTTAGTTCAGTGTATGACATACAATAATGCAACAAGTGAAAGTTCAATTATTAATAAAAACATTATCAATAAAAACCCATTTTTTCCCATTTTACTGTATTCCTGGCACAAGCACTGTATTGATTTCTCCATGTTCCCTTGCGTTTTAAACAGCACACATTAGAAGGCAGAACCCCCAAATCCATGGCTTTGGTCAAGTTCACTTAACTGTTCTGTTTGGGTTGTCCTGCTAGGGTGAAGTCTAAACCCCTTAGCATGGGGTTATGTTGAAGATTCAGTATCTTAATATAAAAAGGGCTTAGCCTCAGTGCCAGGCACATAATCACTTACATATGTTAGCTGCTATTATGTACTTAAAAAAATTTTTTTTAAATATGTATATAAGTTAACTGAAACATTGCACATTTTTAGGTATAAAATGGGGGTGATCTTGGCATGAGTGGTGGTAGGAAATGAGGACCCTTTGGAAAATCCTGTTCAGTCTGTGACTGCTGGATTGGTAATGTGATGATATGCTGATGGACTTGAGTCTACATAAATGGAAAGTTTAGGCAGGTTTCTTGATTTGTTTCAGTTCTCCAAATATATGCCAGATTTTTAGGTCCTTCTGATTTGTGGTTAATGGATTAACATAGATAAGTGGCAAAAATATGTTTTAATTTTCTTTCATTTTTTTCTTCAAAATCAAGAAAAATTTGCCCAAGTCAAAAAATGTGCTTGTTGCCTTTTTGAGTCATGCATGGTGTGGGTTTTCAGCCTTTTCTTCACTGGTCCTTGCAGGGGAAGGAAATGGAAAGAGGAAGCGCAAGATTCTTCCATTTTTTTAGGTGAAAGCAAACATGATAATGTAGATTTGCCTTGGCAGCCCAAATCCGTGCTGCTTTTAGTAGATGTTCTTTAGTGGGGGCCACACTGTCTCAGTATCAAATTAAGCACAGCATAAAGAGAGTCACTTGAGAAGAAAATCGTGCGCAGTTCTCCTCAGTCATTCTTCCAGGTTCAGTCTGGAAGAAAACACTGAATTCCCTCCCCATTACTGTAGATCACAGTTCCCTCCACCCCCAAGCGAAAACCAAGTATACCTGTGCTCATCACAGTGGTGAGTGCCTTAATGACAAAGCTCGTGTAGCTCGGCCTCAGCAGGAGCCTGCAGAATATGCCTTCCTGAGATTTTATAGGCTAACCACCAAGGGTCAGCAAAAACAAGTAATGGGATGAGTTATTCCCTGTTATCTAGACAAATGGTAAATAATTCATAGTTCACCTGGTCTTGACCTTCACTTTTATTTTTCTTCTATTTTTTTCCCGGACCTGACCTTTTATATTTTTATTGTATCTACTTTTGTAAACAGCCTATTTTCAATCATTTGAATAAGTTAATGTATAAAAGAATTCAAAGTCAGAGTTCAGTTTAGAGCCGCCTTCTTTCTGAAGCTTTTAACAAGAGGAGGAAAATAGCAGATCTGAAAGGTAGACTCCAGAAGGACTGAGATGTCTCAATGATTTATTCAGCTGTCTTGGCAACCACAGGGGAATAGTGAGATTGCTGGAGAGCTGACACAGCCTTCTTATGGTTCGACAAAAAATGACAGTAACTTCCACACACAGGCCAGGAATTCACATACCTTCCCAGAACCTCTGTTTTTATCTATGAAAGGGGGTGCAGAAAAATCCAAAATCTTTTTAACTTGCTGGCCTGTTGATCATAATCAGTGACAAGACATACATGGAAGTGCCATGGAGCGCTTCAGTGCTGAGTGGTCATCAGGTGATAGCATCTCCTGTTTGTTTCAGTGGTGACGCAGGCCAGGAGGGCTGGTGTTGGAGCAAGGTCACAGCTGAGTGCTCTGAGAGTTGAGGGGAGGAGATGGATCCTTGCTTGTTGGGGCAGGGTTTAAAGACTAGTTTAGGCCGGGTGCGGTGGCTCAGGCCTATAATCCTAGCACTTTGGGAGGCTGAGGTGGGTGGATCATGAGGTCAGCCATTCGAGACCAGCCTGGCCAACGTCATGAAACCCTGTCTCTACTAAAAATACAAAAAAAATCAGCCGGGTGTGGTGGCACGTGCCTGTAATCCCAGCTACTCAGGAGGCCGAGGCAGGAGAATCACTTGAACCCAGGAGGTGGAGGTTGCAGGAAGCCAAGATGGCGCCAGTGAACTCTGGCAGGGGCAACAGAGCAAGACTCTTTTTTTTTTTTTTTTTTTTTTTTTTAAAAAAGGCTTATTTATTTATTTATTTATTTATTTTTGAGACGGAGTCTCGCTGTGTCACCTAGGCTGGAGTGTAGTGGCACAATCTTGGCCCACTGCAACCTCCGCTTCCTGGGTTTAAGCAATTCTTCTGTCTCAGCCTCCTGGGTAGCCGGGATTACAGGCGCGTGCCACTCTGTCCAGCTTATTTTTGTATTTTAGTTTCACCATGTTGGTTAGACTGGTCTTGAACTGCTGACCTTGTGATCTGCCTGCCTCGGCCTCCCAAAATGCTGGGATTATAGGCGTGAGCCACTGCACCCAGCCAAAAGGCTAGTTTATAGAAGCAAAGCTGGATGCTGGGCTTGAGGGGTAACAGAGGACCTGGAGCAGAGGGTGGTAACGTTTCAGATACACAGTCTGAAATAATTGAAGCAGTTTTGCAGGGATTGAAAAATCATCCATTTCATTAGTATGGAGGATTCTTATGGTGTGCATAGGAGATGGGAAGCAGGGTAGATAAGGCTGGATGGTGGGTGGGGGCCTTGGTCCTTCGGGCTAAGCAGCTTGAACCTGACTGTCCATACATTTCAAAATGTTCTGTGTGCATTAAAGATCAGCTCTAGGCAAAATCATAAAACTGTGAGAGCGTAGGCGTTGGCCCCCCTCTCTCTCAGCAAGTCCTTTTTTTGTACTCGCCTGCTCACTGCCAGAGTTCTGCTGTGTTCTGTAGCACACTACCCCTTCCTCAGCAGAATTTCCTCTTAATTAGGCATCCTCTGTAATGAAGGGCAGAGCTCAGCTAAGTTGCCTGGAGGGTTCTGAAACTTACCATTTCTATGACAGTGATAGGTAGCAAATGCACATATCCACTTTTATAGCAAAGTTTAACTGGGGACAAATTTTTATGACCAACAATATATTTAATGATGGAATTTCAGGTGCCAGTGCCAAGAACTACCTGGCAACGGGGGCGGGGGGTAACTTGGAGGGATCCTGGGAGGGCTCTAATCAACCGTGTGCATACCTTCTCTACACTGTGGCAGTATGAGAGGGTCTGGCTGCGGTTTTTTAGCAGTGTGTGTGACCTTTGGGAAGGTCTCTTGATCTCGAGGTTTTAGTTTCTTCACCTGAAAATGGAAAATAATATCAAGGATCTTTTCTCATCATTCTTGTATTCCATGTTGAGGGCACTCTGGTTCTTAGTGGAGGCTAGAAATGCTGACTTCTCCCCACCCCATTCATGAGTTAAATATAAATAAGTATTGAGCCCTTCTCTGTGGCAGGCACTTGATTGTGAGCAGTATACATGGTGTTTGCCCTTAGGGAGCTTCCAGTTATTTCCGACTGAGGTGGCTTGGTTCTTTTTTTGAGTTGTTCATATGAATTCTCATTTGGAGAACTTCATCTTGTCAGCCATGAGGTTCAGCATCTGTGGTGTCTGGAGCAGGCTGTTCTTGAGTAGACATAACTTGGTCTGCTGGATGTTGGCTCTCTGTTCATCCTTTAGTTGTGATATTAGTGTGGATAATTCCTAATGGCTAATTTAGGGGGAAATCTGGTTAAATCTTTTCATGGAGTATGTATTAATTCCACAAATATTTATTGACCACCTACTGTATGCTGGGCACTGTGCAAGGCCTTGAAATACAAAGGTGACTCTAACGATGCAGTTACTGCTTTCTGAGGCCAGCAGGGGAGATGGACTTCTAACGGCAAATGTATTCCTGACACTACATATATATCTTACTGCTGCTATATTGGGGACTGTGGTGGCCCTACAGGTTACTTAGGGATATAAGGGGTTAGCAAAACAGCCCTGGGAGCAACAACTTGGCTCGAATTTTTACTGAGCTGCATGGCCTGCTGCTAAGTTTACACCTGTATGGGTGGTTAATTATTTCTCCTTTGCTCACGTACCACTTGACTTTTAATGACGGTTATTTCTAGTTGAAGTGTTCAAACAATAGTCCTGGCATCTCTTGCCTCCATGAGGGAGAACTCAAGAGGGATTCTTACATAAATGTTCTCTCTAGTTTTTCTGGTCTCCCCACTCTGGCTGCAGATGGGAGCTTAGCTGTCCTGGTCCTATTCTAAGTGGCTGTGAGCTACATGGAAAAAAAATCATATCAGCTGTGTTCATTGCTGCTTTTCCTGAGCTTACTATGGCATGGAGCGCTCTCAGGTGTGGATACAGAGACTAGGGCAGCCTCTCCACTCAGGCCCTGCCCTCTGGGTTCCCACCAGTTGGGAAGAGATATCTAGGGCCCAGTAGGTTGACAACATTATTATGGAGGGCCTCGGTAACTTGCAGGAAATGTGGCTCCATAGTAAACCTAGAGGATGAGATCAAATGGGATGCTCTGCTTCCTTCCCTCCTGATCCCTCCTTAAATTAAAAATACCTGGCTCCCCAGGGTACCTGAGCCAGGACTGTCCTGCAGAGCGAGATGGAGGGCAAGACCCTGGCTTTGGCATTTGCAGCACTTCTGGGTAGCAGTGACCCAGTGCACGACGGGTTCTTACCTGCAGAGGAGATACTTCTCTTCCTTCCTTGTAGAGGAGAGGTAGGGAGTGGAGAAGGGGAAGCTCTTTCCTTGGCATTTCTTTGAGAGAGCCGAATTGTTCCCAGGAGATTGAGGTGTAAACACATGAATATAGCAAGTACAGCCGTCCAAAATTGGGCACAGAGGTCCTCCCAAGAGGCCACAGGGGAGAGTCAGTGGCTGGAGGCCGAGAGAAGAGGGGAATGGTGGCCAGCTCTTACTCTTGTGGACATCCAAGGCCCCACTGAGGTATGGTGGCCTGTCCCTCTGGTCTTGCCAGGTGGGTACAAATCCCTGCATTACACAGGAGTGTGCAGAGCCCCCATTGTGCCTCCTCTAAGTTGCCCCAGGCAGAGCTCATGAACAAGTCCCAGGGTGGAAGCTGATAGTAATGCCAGCCTTGCCCCACAGGGTGAGGGATTTTTCCCTCTTGAACTCTTGGGTTGGGGGAAGCTAAGTGACCTCCCAGAGAACAGCCTAGGTGCTGTAGGAGTTAGCTGCTCCACATGCACACACAGCCTCACAGCTCATCCTCGGATAGTTCTGTGTTTAGGAATAGCATGTTGTATGACTGGAATAAGAATAGAAACAGGAACTATATTTATTTATCTTTAATTTTTATTTATTTTTTTGAGATGGAGTCTGGCTTTGTTGCTCAGACTGTAGTACAGTGGCATGATGTCAGCTCACTGCAACCTCTGCCTCCCAGGTTCCAGTGATTGTCCTGCCTCAGACTCCTGGGTAGCTGGGATTACAGGCATGTGCCACCATGCCTGGCTAAGTTTTGTATTTTTAGTGGAGATGGAGTTTTCATCGTGTTGGCCAGGCTGGTCTTGAACTTCTGACCTCAGGTAATCCGCCCACCTCAACCTCCCAAAGTACTAGGATTACAGGTGTGAGCCACTGCGCCCAACTCACAGGAACTATATTTATGTAAGTGAATAAAGGGCTAACCAGAAGGTGAGCTCCATGTAGACAGGAATTGTATCTGTCTTTGCTCCCTAATGCCTGTTACAGTATCTAGTACATAATAGATACAAAATAAACAATAAATGATGTTTATAGCTCAGATAGTGGCCAAATCCAGTATGCTGATTTCAGTGTTTCTGAAACAACTCCCATTGACATTAGTCATGCAACTCCCATGACTAATGTTAATAAAAATAATAAGCCCCTTACCTAGCCTTTTCTCTGTGCCTTTGACTCATTTAATTGTCTAGCAATCTTATAGACAGATCTGTTTTTCTTTCCCATTTTGTAGAGGAGGAGACTGAGGCAGATGGCAGTTAAGTGACCAGCTCAGATCATGCAGCTGGTAAGGCAGGTGGAGTCGGGGCACTTTGAGGTCCTCTCTTATAGGCAGAGATCCAAGGGGAGGCAGCTCATCTTGACCAATGAAACATTTATTTTGAAGAGGAGGAAGCCTCTGCTGGAGCTGAACTTGTTTGTCCTGGGATGAACCAGGGTGAGCCTGGGCAGCCTACGCTGCGACCATCATCCTGGGCTGTTTACAGCTCAATGGGACTGAAAACTGTGTATTCTAAAAGAAGAATGTCTGGGTTTCACCACTGGTTCCATCGGCTCCACTTCCACAAGGGAAACTACAGAAAGGCTTTGTGTTGGTTCAGACAACCTTTGCACATACAGTGAGGGCAGAAATGGTCAGAGCGAGACAAGATTATGAAAACAAACACAGGGCAGGTTTCATGAATTTATACTCAGTCTTTGAGCAAAAACAACAACAACAACAACAAAAAAAGACGATTTTCAGTAAGATAGCAGTCATTCAAATTGGGATAAAGGAGAAACGAACAATAATAAGATCATACAATAGAAAAAGGGATTAGACTATAACAACACTGCAAGAAATTGAACACAGATTTGGCTCTGAACTTCCATGCAGCCAAACTGCAAAAGGAAACCTGATCAGCTCTCCTAGCCTCCGAGTCTGTACCATGAAAAGCCCAGAGAGGGTTAGGGTACAGAAAAGCAGGGGCCAGGACCACTTGCAGGCTGTGCTGCCCTGAAAACATCACCGTGGACAAGGAGCACAAATCTTTATCGAAGTGTATTGTCTGAGCTGCCTCATTTTCTCAGGGTTTTAGTGGAAGTACAGTTAAATTTCTTACAAGTATGGAAAATGCACACTCATCTTTAGTCCACATTTCTAGGTTGCTATATGTTCTAGTTCTATTTTCTTTGTTTTTGTTGTTGCTGCTGTTGTTAGTTTGTTTGTTTTTGAGATAGAGTCTTGCTGTCACCCAGGCTGGAGTGCAGTGGTGCGATCTCTGCTCACTGCCACCTTCTCCTTCCAGATTCAAGTGATTCTCCTGCCTCAGCCTCCCAAGTAGCTGGGATTACAGAGGCCCACTGCCACACCCGGCTAATTTTTGTATTTTTAGAGGATTTGGGGTTTTGCCATGTGGGCCAGGCTGGTCTCGAACTCCTGACCTCAGGTGATCCACCTGCCTCAGTCTCCCAAAGTGTTGGGATTACAGGTGTGAGCCATTGCACCCGGCCTTAATCCTACTTCTTTTTGCCATAGGGTAAGTCATGGTACTTGATTCCAACGAGTGTCTGTTTTGCCAGCATCTCATTTTGTTTTGAGTGGTGCTAGAAACAGCTCATTGCTGTGGTTCTTGTGGGATGGTGAATAAATCCCATGTACTTTGATTTCAGAGCTCATCTAGGTTTCCCTATGTCAGTGACCATCTTGCATGATAATAATTAAAATACCTTGTCTTTAAATATATTGGTGTAGATTACAAAATATTGGCCTTTTAAAGACATTCCTGGGAAGTCAGTTGTTGGCCTTATCTCAAGCTTGAAAGAACTGAAGCTTAATAAAGCGGAGCCAGAAGTGAGACAGCGACACTGGGACCTTTTAGTCTTGGACCCACGTGCAGTGCTCTGTAAGAATAACTAGTTTGGTTTCCACTGTTATTATTATTATTATTATTATTATTATTATTTTGGTATATTGTGTTCCTGTCATGCTTTATTGCAATAGTTGTTTTTGGGTGATAAAAAAAAAGTTGAGGCCACAAGTCTCATAGTGAACGTAGCTTTCCTTGTCTGTTGAACACCTACCCTGAACTACCCTCCATTTCATGCCCTGCCCCCTCGTGAGATGTAAGGATGAGGAGACTGTGGATCCAGCAGGAATAGTTGGCCAAGTGTTCAATATCTGTTACGAAGCTCCTTCTGTGGGAGCAGGCTACCTCCTATTCTCTGAGGGCAGCAGAGGGGAAGTGACAGGTCCAGAGGTCCAAAGTATCAGCAGGCCTGGAACTGAGCCTGCAGTGTAAACTCCACACACAGGGTCCTTTCTGTGAACCTAGACTTAGCCACTCGCCTTCTCTGCAATAGACCTGGGGCACCCATGTGTACCTGGCGCAGAATAGAGCTTGTGTATGGTGAGGAAGGGTACTTGGCTAGCCCCAGACTGTCTCTAAGACCATAATAAGGTGGAAACCATGTCTATGTAGATAACTTCCCTATGGAGTTTACAGCAACCATGTGATGTGCACCTTTGGATACAAAGTGTTAAAAGCATACATCTGAGCTACTGCCTGTTCCTCTGTTCCCTCCTAGCATACCTGCTTAGGAGACAAGTCCACACCTGCTGTGCCAACTCTCTTTCATCTCTCTCCTGAACTGGCTACTCCACACTCTGCCCCCCACCCCACAAGCTCTCCAATTTGCTGGATTCAATTGTGATGTCTCGGTTGCATCCTACCTGACCTGTGACCAGCAGTGAGCCCAGTTGATCTCTCCCTTCTGTTTGATGTACTTTCTCCTGGATTCCACCCTCTGTCTATTCTCTTCCCTCACTTACTTCTGCACCTCCTTTGCCAATTCCTTCTCTTCCAATTCAGAATGTTGTCCCCAGGACTGAGTCATTAGGTTTCCTCTCGCTCTCCCTCACTCCCTAGAGTCTTTCTAGCCCCTCCCACCCAGTTCTCTTGCCATCTTTGCGCTCAGTTCTCTATTCCACCTCTTCACTGATACCTCTAAAGAAACTCACCTCCAAATCTTTGTCCCCAGCAGGCTTTCTCAGTTGTTTTTGGACAGAGGTTTTCCTCATGTCCTGTTTCTGCTTCTCTGCTTCCTGCCTGCTTCTCAGCTCCCAGAACCGCTCTCCTGTGCACGTGGTGGACCCCTCAGCCCCAGGCGCCTCTCCGTGCCCTGCAGAGCTCCCTCCAATTCTGCTGCCCCTTTTGGCGCTTTTTCTCTTTGCTCCCCTGTGTGTCTTCCACTTCCTTCTGACCTCCAGTATTAGGTCCTGCTGTTACATTTGGCTCTCGGGTCCATGTCCGAGCTCTGTCTTGCCTTGGATGGAATCTCTCTCGGCATAGTTAGGGGACCATTTATTTGCCCTTCAGAAAGCTCAGTTTTTAGCCTGGGAAGGGCAGACTTCACGCAGCAACACTTAAAACTCTTACTTTTCCCAGGGAACAGAAGATATTAGGCGTCCCATCTTCTCTGATGCATCCCATAAACAGCATCCAGGACAGCATGGAGCTCTGCGGCTTTCCTCACTGACTCTTACTGCCAGTGAAGCTTATGGATTTTAGCAATTGTCACCAGCCCCTAGGGGACAGAGTAGCCCATGGAATGATCTTCATCACAGCAAATTCGTCTATTTATCTCTAGAGTTTAAGTTTTATTTCCCCCAACTGGGGAGCTGCTGGTTTAACTCGGTCTATAAAGAGAGCAGTAGGGAAAGCTTTTGCATATGGCTTTAAAAGTCCTCGAGACCGCAGGTAGGCATTGCCAGATATTTTGAACCCCTCTGCGGTGTCAGCAATCCAGCCGCTGCCTAGGCTGTAGTTAATTAATTCACTTTTAGGCAGATTCCCAGTGAACACTGCTGTTGTTTATTGAGGAGTATATCCTGACATTTCTCAACTAAGGAATAGTTTCACAATTTTCATGGCAAAATTCTTTCGGAATGCAAGCATGGGTCAGAATGACATTACAGTTGGACGGCCTGAAAGCTTGCTTTGTGAGACTGTGTAAACCATGCCCGAATTTGCCAGAGCATCTGTTGAAAAACATCTCCTGTGTCCAAGTGACCCAGCCACCTGTTGTTAGGAAGCCAGCAATCAAGCGTGTTGAGCTGAGACCCTGGAGCCACCGCTGCACTGTCTGGGCCTGAGCAGCCTGTTGTTCCCTCTGCTTTGTGGCCGTCTCATTGCCTCCTAGCACTTGCCTTCTTACTTGGGAGGAAGCTGGAGTCCAGGCTTAACTACTTGCAGGTTCTCTAATAAAACACCGGAAAGAGAGAGTGAGGTTGAAATGCCTTTGGATTGATGTTATCTGGACGGCTCTAAGATTCTATTAGCTAGTAACCAGAACGGACCTTGTTTTGCTTGCTAGGATGATACTCAGCTGGCTATGTCTGAGTTGGTTCTTCAGGCACAAAATAAAGAGCACTTGTGATATAGGTTTCTTTCTGTCTCTGTTGTGCCCAACGGGTATATTTGATAGAGGCTGGCTTGGGTTAAATGAAGAGGGGACAGGTAAGTTTCTGGCCATGAAATAGAGCAGATACTGGAAATAACTCCATGAGCCACCAACTCAAAGGAAAAGCACTAAACTGTTGAACTTTTTTATTTTTTTAGACAGAGCTAAATTTACATTTTTAAAAGAAAGCATTTATGAATTAATTCAAACTTAGCCTAAACTTTTCCTTTCTTTTTGTTTTTCTTTTTGAGACATAGTCTGTCTTGCACTGTTGCCCAGACTAGAGTGAAGTGGCACAATCTCAGCTCACTGCAACCACCGTGTCCTGGATTCAAGTTGATTCTCCTGCCTCAGCCTCCTAAGTAGCTGGGATTACAGGTGCATGCCACCATGCCAGGCTATATTTTTAATAGAGACAGGGTTTCACCATGTTGGGCAGGCTGGTCTCAAACCCCTGACCTCAGGTGATCCACCTGGCTCAGCCTTTCAAAGTGCTGGGATTACAGGTGTGAGCCACTGCACCCAGCCATCTGTGTATTTTCTAAAACTGTTGAACTGCACAAGAAACAAAATACCTCCATAGTTTATCTAAACCAAATTAGAATTGAGTTGGCATTTTATTCCCTTTGAGACCCCAATCACGTGAAGCTGCTTGGTCCCTTTGGATTTAATATTGGCCTCTCTGGCCTTATGTTGATCTCCCCTTGGGATTCTATTTTAGGCACTGTGCAGGCCCAATATCATTATGGCCACTTTATTTGTGAAGAAACTGAGGCAGAGTGGCCAAAGTGACTTTCTCAGATTGACACAGGCTCTTAGTGATGGAGCTGGGCCCGGAAGCCAAGGCTTCTGGTAGGTGGGTGGTGGAGTTCATGTGCCAAGAGGAACATTTGAGAGGGCCTCCCTGATTTTTCTGTGTACCCAGGAACTGAGGGAACCCAGGGAACTGAGGCTGTCTTCATGACCCAGTCATAGGCTCCCAAGGCTCTCTGCCTCTTGCACTGGGGACATTAACCCGGAAATTCCATTCCCGGGACCTTCTCTCAGAAACTCCAAGGTGTGGGACTAGTCAGAGGGAGGGGCAGTGAACATCTGGAGCTCCCTCCTCTTCAGGAGTTCTGCTTGTCATCCTCTAGTAATAACTCTTAGCCGATATGCTGCTATTATCCTCCTTTAAATTTTTCAAAATTGAGTTTTAAAATTTGTTTTGTACCTAAAGTACTCTTTTGTTTACTGTTTCATTCCCTTTCCATGTTTAAAGTTGATTGTAAAGTCCAGTGTTTTTTTTTTACCCCCCAAAACAAATTATTATCGTGAATGTCAGGGTTTGTCTCTTTGTGTTTTTCAGACATTGTGAGACTGTCCACATCATCTAGGAAAATGGTAGCCCTGTCCTTAAAGATTTGTGTCCGCCACTGCAACGTGGTGAAGACCATGCAGTTTGAACCATCTACAGCTGTGTATGATGCGTGTCGAGTCATTAGGGAACGGGTACCTGAGGCACAAACTGGGCAAGGTAGGTCATGGGTTATTTACTGGCTTCTTAAAGTGTGTTTGCGTGTTTTTCACTTATTTGCTAAAGAGACAGAGGCTCCAAGTGGTACACAAGCCTATTAGCGCATATATTTCAAGTGAAATACCTTCTTAGATCAGTAACTGCCTCCTTCTTATGTGAGACTCGTGATGACAATGACCATGCCCACCCCGGAGTCATCACTGTCGTTGTACCCAGCAACTGGACCCTCCCATACATTAGGATTGTGCTCTGCAGCTTACAGATCACGTTCTCATATATCGTCTCATTGTCCCAAGAAAGAACAAATGAAGCTGCCCTAACAATATTGGCGGTGTATATCCTAAGCCCTGTTTCCCATGCATGAACGCTTTCCACTGCCATTGGAATCCAGGGCAGGTATTACATTTCAAATTTTTTTGCAGGGACGTTATAAATTTTATCTCAAATCTTTAAAGAAAGACTTGTGTGAGATATGTTTTGTTTTAAGCTTGGCTGAATCACTCATGCCCATTAATCTGAGTTTAAACAAAAGCCACTTGTGCCATTTTATTTTCCCCTTCCCTTTGTCTTCTATGTGTCTTTCCATTATTTAGTGTTTATTTGACAGGCAGTTGAGAAATTACGTCCCTTCCAAATCAATAAATCTTAAGTGTGAAAGTGGGGTAAAACTTACCTTAAAAATGAAAAGAGCAGGCCAAGCATGGTAGTTCACACCTGTAATCCAAGCACTTTGTGAGGCCAAGGCGGGAAGATCACTTAAGCCTGGGAGTTACAGACCAGTCTAGGCACCAGGGTGAAACTCTCTCTATACTAAAGTCTGAAACATTAGCTGAGTGTGGTGGTATGTGCCTGTAGTCTCAGCTATTGGGGAAGTCGAGGTGGGAAAGTAGCTTCAACCCAGGAGTTGATGGCTGCTGTGAGCCATGATCTAGCCACTGCACTCCAGCCTCGCTGTTGGAGCGAGACTGTCAAAAAAGAGAGACCCCAAAAAAGGAAGAATAAAATTCAAACATCACAACAAGGGTAATTATAAATACACAAAGATCTTGAAAAATCTGCTTTTCATAAAATTCTTTTTGGTCTAAAACATATTGTTATTAGTGTTATTTTTTGAGACACTATCTTGCTCTGTCACTGAGGCTGGAGTGCAGTGGCCCCATCAGATTTCACTGTAGTCTCGTCTCAGCCTCCTGAATAACTAGGACTACAGGTACCCATGCCACCACACCCGGCTAATTTTTGTAGACTACAAAAAATGTGGGGGAATTTGAAGACAACCATGAAGCATTCTGAGGACAGAATATCTTTAGAGTTCCATGATTTTTTTTCTTTTCAGTATTTAACAATTGTCTCATCTCTATGTCATTTAATACACTTTATAACTATTTTTTTTTTCTTTGTGACACAGTCTTACTCTGTCACCCAGGCTGGAGTGCAGTGGCACAATCTCGGTTCACTGCAACCTCCACCTCCTGGGTTCAAGCGATTCTCCTGCCTCAGCTTCTCGAGTAGCTGGCATTACAGGCACCTGCCACCATACCTGGCTTATTTTTTTTTGAGACAGAGTTTTGCTCTTGCTGTCCAGGCTTGAGTGCAGTGGTGTGATCTTGGCTTACTGCAACCTCTGCCTCCCAGGTTCAAGTGATTCTCCTGCCTCAGCCTCCTGAGTAGCTGGGATTACAGGCACGAACCACTACCTGGCTAATATTGGCTAATATTGCCTTTTTAGTAGAGATGGGGTTTCACCATGTTGCCCAGTCTGGTCTGAAACGCCTGTGCTCAACTGATCCATCTGCCTCAGCCTCTCAAAGTGCTGGGATTATAGGCATGATCCACCACGCCCCTGGCCATTAAAACATTGTTTATGTTATTAATAATACTGTGTTGTTGCTAGATTACCCAGAAATAAGGTTTGCTACATCCCTAACCTTACTCTGTTTCCAGTCATTTCTGGTGCCTTTACTTTTCTATTCCCTTTTTCTGTTGTTTTTCTTTCCGATTTTTTTTGTCGTGGTGGGTAGGGAGCTTGATTGCTATGTAGTACCGGTGAAGTTGCTTTTCTAAGAAACAGCAGGAGCTCTTACCCTCATCTGGGGCTCTGAGAAGAAAGAGAAATTTTGAGGGAGGAAATGGTACTGCTCCTCTCCTATCTCTCCCCCAACCTCATATTTTTTATGTCAGATTAAGGGGTTCCTGCAGAGAAAACCAAATTTAATTGTGTACCTTTTATATAACTTGGTGGTAGTAAGGGGCAGAGGCCTCATCTCACAAGGAACTCCTGCCTCTCTTTTAGACTGCTCAGTTGGGATGATGGAGGGGTCACTTGAGACATAAAGGCTTCATTTGTTCCCACTGGCCTGAGTGGACCTGGGCATAGGTGGTCACTTCCTTAGTTTCTTCACTGCTGTCTTGTTATTCTCCATGGAATGTTGGTCTGGTTTTTATAGCAAGATATGAAGAACAAGCTCAAATTCAGTTAGAAAGAAATTTAGACTGCTTCTAAATTTTCCTACATTTTAGGCACAACTGCAGCCCACTGGTTTTAGGAAACATGGACCTTATTTGCAGGCATTGCTTCTGCAACTCAGCTCTTACTCCTCCAGATCGGCTGCAGCCCCGGTGGCTGCTTGTGTCGTCAAAACGAAACGTTTCTGTCTGGTGAAGGAGAACACCCACATCCTTGCCGAGTCAGCAGGCTCAGGGCCTGGAAGTCAGTGATGACTTCATTACCACTTTCCCTTCTATTTTTCATATTCCAGCTTCTGACTATGGACTGTTCCTTTCGGATGAAGACCCCAGGAAAGGGATTTGGCTGGAAGCAGGCAGAACACTGGATTACTACATGTTGCGGAATGGGGTATGCCACTGATCCCAGTTTGGTTTTCTCATCTCTTTGTCCCTGGGCCTTCCATAGAAGCCAACATGATTACACTATTTTGATTCAAGGGCATCTTATGAAGAGTTCGATGCATTGTACTTTGTAAGGCCTATCCAGGTGTTGATAGAAAATGCCACATACCCAGATTCTTGAGATTCCGTAGAAGGATTGAAGCAGTTCAGGGTTAGTATTTTAAGTACTTTCTACTTGTCATTGTTGGAATTGGAAATTGTGAGATAAGATATAGCATCTTAACTGTAAGTATGTAAGAGATATTCCTGTGCCTGGTGATGGGAAGTAAGAACAGATGAGAGGGAAAACCAAGTGTAACCCTAACGGTAGCTAGAGAGTGAATATTAGTGTTTTGGTTTTGAAAAAGAAACTTCAATTTGAGATGTGAGTTTAATAATGATCAGCAGTAGTAACAGCAACAACAAAAATGGTCGTGTTATGGAAGTAGGGGGAGTTGATGAGTAGAAACGTATTAAACATTTTATTCAGCTTAGCCTCCAAGATACTGGGTTTTGGTATGTAGGATGGAGTGGACCCATTGGACTGATGGGTATTCCATAAAGTAAGAGTGAAATATGTGATGCTAATCAATTTGAATAGGAAATTAATAGTTTAGTTTTAGGAAGTTCATAGTTGTAGTTTTGGGAAGTGTAGTAAACAAGTTACTTAAAAATAACCCCCAAACATTATCACCCCTGTTGGTCTTGTCATTATTGTATTTCAACGCATTCTTTCGAAAATTGTTACTACTGTGATACGCCACTAGTGCGAGGAATGATAAGGATGCTATTTATGTCTTTCATTATTTATAATATATAAGGTAAAATGTATTAATAGTAAAAATTAAACATTTTCATATGCAGATAGTAAAGACATATAGATAGTAAAAGTTGCTTATGACAGTGTTGAACGATAATTGGAGACACACACTGCTATCCATTTAAAAGGCAAAGAATCACCTCCCTCTGCTAATTCTCCTTAGAGCAGATCCTTTCCAGCCTTTCAGGAGGTCATACGCTACTTACATTTCACCGAGGATTGTTTTCAGTAATTGTGAGGCATTAAGTATGAGTTCTTTGGGTACAGTTTCACTATCACATTTTTAAGGACTCTTTATGAAAGCAGTTATTTAGCCCTGGAGATTCTGTATTATCATAGTGGCGATAATCCCCTGAATGCTTTGGAAGGTCTTCAAAGATGTTTTAGAAGAAAGAGGAAATCAGAGTCTACTGTGATTTTTTTTTTTTTTTAAAGAAAAGTGTTCAAGTTTGTTATCTGTTTTCCCATACAGTGTGAAATTTGTGTGTGGTTTGTGCTCTAGGATATTTTGGAATATAAAAAGAAACAGAGACCTCAGAAAATCCGGATGCTGGATGGATCTGTGAAGACGGTGATGGTGGATGATTCCAAGACTGTGGGGGAGCTCCTGGTCACTATTTGCAGCAGAATAGGTGAGCATTCATACACCTTCATTGTAACTTTTGCTTGGTTTTTAGTTTTAGGCCTCTTCTTTTTTCCACCTGCATTTCCTCTCTAGGCAATTTTGAATGTGTCTTAACATACTAAGTTCTGCCCAATCCCCAGAGGGTGTGTCCACTCTCCCAACTTGCCAATCCATGAAATGTTGGGACTTCTCACTAAGACACTTGAGAGCTGTCATTTCCCTCTCCAAAGCTATGAGATTTTCAAATGGAAAGTCTTGTGTAGTTCAGCCTTCTGCCCACTGCTGCCTTCTGTTCTGTATGAGCACTATAGATGTTCACTGTCTCCTTGAGTACTCATAGTAACCGCCCTTATGATTGATTATTAGATTGTTTTTCTCCTTGTGGCTTCTCTTACTCTACTCAGAGAATAAGTCTGCCTCCTTTCTAATGAAGCCCTTCAAATATTTGAAGAAAGTAGACTTGCCTATCTTAGTTTTCTCTTCATGCAAAGGCAGCCCAGTTCCTTCAGACACTTCTTGTTTGACCCTGTCTTGCCTTCTTCTGCATGACCTCCTCTGTGGCAGTGTTTCTCAAACTTTATTATAAATGAGATAATTGAATGTGATATAAGTTTTACTGTAAGTGTGACTTCTTTGGATATGATTTCACTATTAGATTTTTTTGGGGGGGGAGATGGAGTCTCGCTCTTGTTGCCCAGGCTGGAGTGCAGTGCTGCAATCTCAGCTCACCGCAACCTCTGCCTCCCGGGTTCAAGTGATTGTCCTGCCTCAGCCTCCCGAGTAGCTGGGATTACAGGCATGCGCCACCTCACCTGGCTAATTTTGTATTTTAAGTAGAGACAGGGTTTCTCCATGTTGGTCAGGCTGGTCTCAAACTCCCGACCTCAGGTGATCCACCCAACTCAGCCTCCCAAAATTCTGCGATTAGATTTTTAAGAAACCTTTATGAAAGCAATTACTTAGCACTGGAGATTCTGTATTATTGTAGTGACAACCTTGTGAAAATGTAGGAGGTTTTCAAAGACATTTTGGAAGAAAGAGGAAATCAGAGTCTGATTTTTACAAATTTGTTTTTGAAAGAAAAGTGTCCAAGTTCGTTACCTGTTGTTTTCCCCCACAGCGTGACTATGACTTAATGAGCTGAAACACCTTCATTTTATCTGTTGTGGCTGCCTCCCTGGCCCTCACATTAGTAAGGCCGTTTCTGGTTCTTTGCCACCAGGAGCTCCTTGGAATATCACAGGCCTTAGGTTAAAAGAGCTTGATAACAATTTAATTATTTACAATTACAGCCTAATTTCCAATTTTTAGGAATAACAAATTATGAAGAATACTCCTTAATCCAAGAAACTATTGAAGAAAAGAAAGAGGAAGGGACGGGTACGCTGAAAAAAGACAGGACATTACTACGGGATGAGAGGAAAATGGAGAAGTTGAAGGCTAAGCTGCACACAGATGATGACCGTAAGTGTTTGCAGAGGAAGCGTGATATAGACACACAGGCGTTGCCAAGCCTCACTTCCTTACACCATCCGGATGACCCAGGGCAGAGTTGTTGGTTTTTGTTTTTTAAAACTCTATTTTAAAAAAAGTAGGCTGGGTGCAGTGGCTCATGCCTATAATCCCAGTACTTTGGGAGCCCGAGGCGGGTGGATTACCTGAGGGTCAGGAGTTTGAGACCAGGCTGACTAACATGGTGAAACCCCATCTCTACTGAAAATACAGAAAAAATTACCCGGGCATGGTTGTGGGCGCCTATAATCCCAGCTACTTGGGAGGCTGAGGCAGGAGAATCACTTGAACCTGGGAGGTGGAGGTTGCAGTGAGCTAAGATCATGCCATTGCATTCCAGCCTGGGTGTCAGAGGGAGACTCTGTCTCAATAAATACACAAATAATTTTTTTAAAAAGTAACTGTAATATTTCACAGATAAAGACATGTCTTAATATCAGTTATACAAATCATGTTCATATTTTCTCCATTATTGTCTAAAAATTTTTTGGTAGTTTGAACTAGGATCCAAACAAGGTTGAACACATTAATTAATTTAGTTAATTAATTTGTTTTACTAAATCTCTTTCCATCTCTCTTTTCTTAAAATTGACTAATACTAATGATGTATATTTAAGGGATGCAGTGTGACAAGTCTATGTAGACGTTGAAGGATTCAATCAAGATAATTAACATATCTATCACCCCACCAGTTTATCTTTTTTTTTGTGGTAAGACTGTTAAAAATCTATTATATTAGCATTTTAAAAATATGTAATACATTATTATTAACTGATCACCACTCAGTGTGATAGTTCATGTCTTTTTTTGTGTGTAGTTTTTGTTTATGTGAAGAAACCAGATTATTAGTTGTACAGCATTTCCTACGGTCTGGATTTTCTTCATCACATACCTATGGTGTCATTTAACATGTTCCTCTGTCCCTTTTAATTCCTTAGATCTGGAGACTTGAATAGATTCAAGTGTTTGTACTTATTGTAGTAAAGATGCTTTCTTCAGTGGTGGTATGTACGTCTATCAGGACGTTGTTTCTAGTTTTCCCTTTTGAGGGGATACTTAGCATCCATCAGTGACCATTGCCTAGACCCATCATTTCCTTGGGAGTTAAAAATAGTAATAGAAGTGGGCTCAGTGGCTTATGCCTGTAATTCTAGCACTTTGGGAGGCTGAAGTGGGTGGATCGCTTGATTTCAGGAGTTTGAGACCAGTCTGGCCAGCATGGTGAAACCCTGTCTCTACTTAAAAATACAAAAATTAGCCAGATGTGGTGGCACGAACTTGTCATCTCAGCTACTTGGGAGGCTGAGGCAGAAGAATCACTTGAACCTGGGATGCAGAGGTTGCAGTGAACTGAGATTGTGATACTGCACACCAGCCTGGGAGACAAAGTAAAACTCTGCTCTAAAAAAAAAAAAAAAAAAAAAAAAAAATGTATTAGAGTTCTATTATTGGAAAGTCATTTTCTATAGCTACACAGTTAATATGTGGAAAAACCAGCATGTAACCCCATGTGTCCCTAAAGCCCATGCTGTTTGCACCTTGCTGCCTGACCCTCCACTGAAAGGGTCTCAATTTATTACCCAGTCCACCTGGACTTCTGGCCTCTTTCATTGTATTTGTTCTTTTGGCTGCATCGCGATGACATCATTATTGCTATTGTGTTTATCGATCTTCTGTGAGGCTCTTGTTTCCTCTGACCCTTTCTGTGTTTTTTATTCTTTCTGCCTAATTTGATCTGCTGTTTTATACTTCCTTCCAAGAGACTTTAGTAGAAAAATCCCAAGGATGAACTATTATGTGCAAGATACTCTCCCAGGTACTGTGGGAGATGTGGGAGACACGTTTTGTGTGCTCAGGTTGCTTATAATCTAGAGACGCTGGTGAAAAGGACTTCACCCACAGTGTGTTTTAAGCCCAGACAGGAGTGTTGGAGTGAGAGCTGTGAAAGTGTAGAGGGGAGTGATTGATTCCTGTGCACACAGATGTGAGGACAGAGCTCTCAGAATGGCTGAGATTTAAGCTGGTCCATGGCATGGTTCTGCCTCCCCACTTTAGTGCTGTCCCCCTCCACTCCCTCTATACTTTGATTTTCTTTCTCTTCACTACTTGAGGTCAGAGGTAACTTGTTATGCTTAGAGCCTCTAAATCATATTACCAGCTGAGGCTGGAGTATCCGCCCTCCACCCCGACACCAGAGAGGCAGCATATTATAAATTCAGTGTAGTGCTTTAGCTAACTTTAGGAATGGCTGGGAATTTTCTCCCTCATTTCCATTTTGGCTGGTCATTTGTTAGATGTGAAATTATTTTGCATAGCTGAAAACCTACGATTCTAAGATAAGAAGTAACTATAACTAAATATCAGGATTATAGAAATCTACGTCACACTGCTCTTTTGGTAAACCCCCTTTAATGAAGAGGAAAAATAAACACAGTTCTCTTATATGTCTTGTTGTGTTGCAGTAAATTGGCTAGATCATAGCCGAACGTTCAGAGAACAAGGAGTAGATGAAAACGAAACGTTGCTGCTTAGACGGAAGTTCTTTTACTCTGATCAGAATGTAGATTCGAGAGACCCTGTGCAGCTGAACTTGCTTTATGTTCAGGTACAGTATTTACTGCTCAGACACTGAGGTTGATGAGACTGCAGGAAGCTCCTGGCTGTATCTTGTGGCGAGCCAGAGGGTGGCGCTGGCTTCTACCACGTTTATGGCGTCGTTTCCAGCAGACGCTGTTCGTGGGTCCCACGTGTGTTTGATTGTGGTGCAGGTTGATAATCTACTTGAGCAGCTGACCATCCGGAGTAGGGCCTCCCTGTGGCTTCCCAGATTGTGACCTGGTAGCCAACACTGTCCCTCTCTGCCGGACTTTGAGAGATAGTTATATTTCACTTAACTGGCTTACCATTTCAAATGCACTAAAAGCGTTAGCCGGCATCTTAGAATGCAAGAGAATATTGGTCAGAAAATCAGGCCTTCTCGTTAACTGGATGGAAGATATCCTCTTAATAACCTTTCATGTCTTTACCCTTATCCAGTTGTTTAAACAGACAAGTCATTTAACATGTCTGAGTTGCCATTTCCCAGTCTGTAAGATGTGGGCTTTGCACTGGATTGTCCCCAAAGTTTCTTGTGGCTCAAGGAAAACATCCTCCATCTTTGTCCCCTCCTACCAGCTTCCTTTCTTCCTTTCGTTCCCTCTCTCCCTTTCCTCTCCTATTTATCCATCTATCTGCCCATAGAAATAATGTAGAGGTTGGCAGACTATAGTCATGCCTTTGGCCTATATTTGTGAATAAAGTTTTATTGGAACACAACTTACATATTCAAGTATCACATATTGATAAATTCCCTTGAGGATTATATAATTGTTACACATACCTTCTGTGACTGTTCTCAAATTCAGTGACAGAACTCAGTAGTTGTGACACAGACTGTGTGGCCCACAAGGTTTGAAATGTTTACTGTTTGGCCTTTTAAAGAAGTTTCCTGACCCCTGAGTTAGTGGATGGGAGGATGGCATGGAAAGAGGGCCAAGAGGAAAGAGGTGGGAAGGCCAAAAGGAGAGAGATAGCAGGGCCACGAAAAGATGCTTGTTGGCTTAAGGCCCAGAGCAACAGCTGAGTGTCCATCCTAGGGCGGCGTGAGGTCATTTAACTAGACAAAGAAAAGGCAGAAGGAAGACGGGGGAAAGCAGTGATGGATGGAGAACTGGGAGGAGGAGGTCAGACCCAGCAAGCTCCTCATTTTAAGATGCATTCGCCTGTCGTTTCCCCTGTCTTCAGTATTGAGTTCTTGTCTGTGTGTGTGTATGTGCATATCACCTTTCTTTCTCTCCTATTACACTGGTCTTTATCTGAGGATGGGGATCGGGTTGATTTTACCTCTAGATATTTTGCTGCTAGCTTTATGATTTACGATTGTAAAAAGTACACTGTATTTGTCTTTTGGCCTCTTTGAAGCTGATCATTTTGTATGAATGTCCTTTGCCTCTTTTTCTTTTTATAATCACTCTGCCTTTCTGGATTGTCATCAAACTTTGCTTTTGCTGTATGGAACACCTCTAATGTTTTCCATTTACAGGTCGTTTTGGACAGAGGATTTTCTTTTGCATTAGTTTTCTCCCATGAGGTGATCGTCCACTGTGTCCTGCACACGTCACCATGAGTCAGCTGGCATTGTCCCCTGCTCCACAGAGAGCGTGTGCTGGGCCATGGGAATGTGTTGATCCAGAGAATGTGTCGTTCCCCCAAGCCTCTGATGCTTTTCCTTCCTCTTGTGTTTCAGGCTCGGGATGACATCCTGAACGGCTCTCACCCTGTCTCCTTCGAGAAAGCTTGTGAGTTTGGTGGATTTCAAGCCCAGATACAGTTTGGACCTCATGTAGAACATAAACACAAACCTGGATTCTTAGAGTAAATGACATTTTGTGTCTCTCTTTTTCTCTTTTCTCCCCTCTTCTTTTCCTTTCACCTGTTTGTTTTTGAGCGAGGTATCTAAGATCATACCCTAATTTCAGTCAGTTGTGAGAGTGATAGCTGTTTGTCAATCAAGTAGATGACTAAATTTGCAGATTTGGGGGAAAGCAAGAGAAATTCAGAAGTTTTTCTTGCTGAATAGAAATTCAGTGATCTGGGTCCCCCTCCACTCCGTTTTTTTCCTTCTACTTCTTCTTAGTGCAGAGGAAAGTTTAAAAAAAAAAAAAATCCACTCCAGAGAGTCTCTTGTGGTCACCGTCATGCTTTACCTAGAGTGCAGCCTGTAGGAGGTTTGGAAGTAGGGCCATGGTGTGAACGCCAGCGGGGGATGGGAAGACATGAGCTTTCCTGTAGGATGTGCCGGTCAGCATGAAATGTGTCCAGTAGGTCATTCATTGTATTGTGCATTCAGTGTATTGTGTTCAAGTGTATTGCGGGGAGAAGATAACGGAGAGGCTGCTTTGGCCCTTGACCCTACTTTTACTTTGGTGGAAAGTCATTGGGACCAGAATGTGGTTTTGTGTAAGAAGAAAACCTAACTTGCCTTCTGGTGGCAGAGAATGCCTGGCCAATATGCTGTTTGGTCTGAACTGACTTGTTACCCCCGAAAAAGCAAAACTCTGCCTCGGGTGAGTGAATCCCAGGGAGCCTTTATAGGGTGATGCTGTGTCCTGCAGTGTGCCACACATTGTGAGCCTGAGGCTGTGGATGGCTCTGAGCAGTTCCTACCACCTGCTTTGTTCTGTATTCTCCAAATGAGTCAGATGGCTGGTGGTCCTCAGGGCCCGTTTTTACCCCACCAGGCTGGCTTCCTTCCTCAGGAGCCTTGGGAAGCTTGCCTTTGTGTTGAGCCACCTCTCGAAGGCCATGTGCACAAGTTCCTTTAGCAGTTTCCACCACATTCCCACCTTCTAGCCTCTCAGCTGGCCCCTCAGATAAAACTGATGTCATCAGCCTGAGGATTATGGCCACGGATATTGAGGAATAAACACCAAGAGCTAGTGAGGCCTTGGAGGAAGCAAAATTTTGCTTCTGTTTCTAGAGTGACTGGTGACCAATAGAAAATAAAGGGAAGACTGATGAATCCAAATAATAGAAATATCACGTTGACCTATTGTTAGGCTTTTGTAGCTGCGATTCTGTGATTCTGTGTCTCCCTGGTAGGAAGGAGATCCAAATGTAGCCATTCACTGGGTTCCTGTATTGATGATGATGCCACCCTGGTCATTTTATTAGCTCACTTTCTCCATAGCCCTGGGCAACTAGTTCTCAGGACTCCCTTGTGAATTGAGAACATGCTATTCTATTTGATAGAAATGGAAGAAGCAGGAGAGAGAGAAGCGGCTTATTTGCTGTTACCTAAAGAGGTTATCTGCAAATAGCTTCTGACTTCTAATGCTGGGCTCTCATTTTCAAAGGCATTCCTACTGTCAGTGAAAGCAAAGTTGCCCCTTTCCCTGGGCTCCCACTATGCAGCAAAGGTGCTTACAAATGGGATTACAAGGTGCTTTTGTGTATTTCCTAGTACTGTGGATTGTACCAGCCACATCATCGTGAATGTTACCTTACAGCTGACTGCCTGTGTCGACATTACAAACTAATATCAATAATATTAGTATAGGTCTTAAAATTATGTACTGCAGTTTCTGGTCCTGTTGAATGCTACACACTCACACTCCAGCAACCGTATTCTTCTCTTAATAATCTGAGACAGAAAAAGTTAAGCAACTGCACTGAGTTCATTTCCTTTTTTCTAAGATTAGAATATGAAGTTTATGCCTGTAGTGTTACCTGTTCCGTTATTCAGATTCCAAATTAAAGTAAGGTAGTTATGTCTGGTGGCAATTATTTTTCCTTATGAATTTGATTTACTTTTTAATTAGACCAGATCTTGTCTAGGTAATGAGGCATTTTTATTTAATGTAGATATTTAATTATGTACATTATTGCTCATACCATGCAGGTAAAACTTTTTGAGGATGTAAGTCCCTTCTTAATTAAAACAAAACAGTGAGGCCATATTTTGCTGATTTGTAAGTTAGATAGTCAGATCCTGTTTTTGCCTGGGCTGATCCGGGTGCCTGGCTGGGCTCTCTTTTACAGCCTTTATGTCTTTTCCAATCTAGCTTTCATAGGTGCAGTCTGCTTAAACAATTTTGGGTTTTAAAAGAATAATGAGAAGGTTGGACTTGTGACAGCCAGGCTGAAGATGCAGCCCCTAGAAATATCAGTAACATAGTTTCTGAGGTGGATACATAGGGATGTGAACAAGAGTATATCTTTTAATTTTTTGATAATTTGCTCAGCATTTTTGCTCAGAGCCGCAATATGGACTTCCTTCCTTCCTTCCTTCCTTCCTTCCCTCCCTCCCTCCCTCCCTCCCTCCCTCCCTCCCTCCCTCTTTCTTTCTTTCTTTCTTTCAACGGAGTTTTGCTCTTGTTGCATGGGCTGGAGTGCAGTGGTGTGATCTCGGCTCACTGCAACCTCTGCCTCCAGAGTTCAAGCAATTCTCCTGCCTCAGCCTTCCCGAGAAGCTGGGATTATAGGCACATGCCACCACACCCAGCAAATAAAATATTTTTAGTAGAAACAGGTTTCTCCATGTTGGTCAGGCTGGTCTCGAACTCCCGACCTCAGGGGATCCAACCGCCTCAGCCTCCTGAAGTGCTGGGAATACAGGCGTGAGCCATTGTGCCCAGCCACAGTCATTTTTATGAGATTTGCTTTCAACTTTCTTCAGACTCTCCAGTGATTTCTGGATTTGGTATTTTAGTGAAGGTGCTCATTTAGAGAAATGAAAATCATCAGAGCCTAAAAGATTTTCAGAGTTTTCAGGGACTTAAGGATTATTTAATATATCCATCTCCTCTATTGATGGGGAAAATAAGTGCTAGAGGGAGACAGAGACAAAGCACAGAACAGTCAAGTCTGGCAAGCCAGAAGAAACCTAGGTCGCCCAGATTGAGTCTGATGTGCCTTATCTCCATGACGGTTTTCCTCAGGTCACCTTCAGAGGGTCCTAAGAAGGGAAATTTTATTGGTGCATGAAGTAAAAGCAACCCATAATCTAGTAATCAGGTATTTGCTTTATGATTTTCTGTGATCAGAAAATGCTTGCAGAAAATATGGCATGTGATGTGGATTTTTGTACAAATGTGTGGGGTTCATGTGAAATTTTGTTACCTATATGTGAGCCTGGTGTTGTTCTTTAACTCATTGAGGACTTGCATGTGTTTTATTGTGCCAGGAATAGGGAAGATACACGGGAGATACTGTATACTAAGTTCTTGGTTTTGTGAATCTACAGTCTGTGTGGCACATAAATATATGAAATGGTTATTATGCAGAACCAAAACTTGGCTCTGATCATTTCAACACAGTCCAACCTTTTAACGATGTTTTAAGTGCAGGATGGTCTATTTAGGAGGGTGAAAGTTTATTCAGGAAGTTGAAAGTTTATTCAGGAAGTTGAAAGTTGCAGTGCAGGCTGTGGGGACTACTATGGATTGTTTCTAGAAAGGTAGGAAGAGTATCATGCAAGAAGCAATGTTGATTAAAGAAACTGACAAAGTAGAAGGTAAATCTAAAGAACAATTAACTCTTAAAAATAACAATAACAAAATATATTATAATAATTTCTAGACTAATTTCTAGACCCTTAAAAACACTGTGGAAAAACTTTAAGAAGTGAGTGGTTAGAGTAAAAGCCTTCTGTAGACTGTGTTTTATTGGAGAAGATAAGAGTTACTGGTAAACTTCAGATATTAAATCAAGTATACATGATGAAATTGAAGGTGACTCGGTGACCGATACGAATGTTCAGTATACAATTTTTTCAACATTGTGTCGTGTTTGGAATTTTTCATAATAGTTGGGAAAGAAATAAAGATAGCCTAAGAGAATAGACAGACTGTATGTAGAAACAATGAAAGAAACCAGACTTTACAAGTTCTTTAATAAAATTTTACTTACTGGTCAAAACAAACAAGAAGAAATAATCTGTGTAGCTTTCAAGCCAGTGGGGGTAGGAGGGAAGAAATGGAGACAGCTTGACCATTAAAATAGGAGTTGTGCAGGGTGGCTTATGGAAACAAGGTGAAAAGAAGGTATGAATTAGATATGGTAATAAACACTTTTAAATACATTAGGCATCATACCAAATATAAGTAAATGAAATGCAGCAATTAATAAACAGAGATTCTCATTGAATGGAATTATTTTTAAAGTCCAGGTCTGAACTGTTTCTAAAAGTCACAGTTTAAGACGAAGAACAGAGAGAATAACAGAGAAAAGTTTAAATGCATTGAAACTGATACCCCAGGAAATTCCTACTTAAATCAAAGCTGGACTAGGTACATTTGGTGTTACACAAAATAGACCCTGAGGCAAACAAAGCATAAGTCAGGATAGAGAAGATTATAAAGATAGAAGCACTAATTTATCAGGATACTAAATAATTGTGAACCTGCAAATGTGCTTAACATTGTATTAAATGGATATATAGGAAAAATAGACTACATTACAAAAACTTCACATGTACAATTTTAGTGAAGTAATTTAACATAGTTACCTCAGTGAATGATTAGTAGAACAAGATCAAAATAGAAGAAAGAAAATATTAAAACGAAAGTAATGAAATAGAAGCCACAGAAAATCAATAAAACCAAAAGCTGGTTCTTTGAAAAACGTAATAAACCTTGGGTAAATTTGATCAAGAAAAACAAAAGAAGGAAACAGCAAAATAAGGTAAAGAGAAGTTAAAAAGCAGTTGAGAATGTGATAAACTTGAAACCAAAAAGTGGAAAATTTAGAAAAAATGGGTAGTTAGAAAATTGGAATAAATCTATAATCTTGAAATAAACTGACTTATCAGTTTAAAATATACCAATCAAAAAACAACAAATTAACAGGAGGCCCAGGCTATTTCAGAAAATAAACAAAAAAGTAAAGCTCCTCATCTTCCTTTGAAGCTAGCTGAGTGTAATACCAAAATGAATACAGACATTAGAAAGCTTTTAAACTGAATATAGATGTCTTCCTCACAAACGTTATTGAAATATTATCTAAGCCCACCGTGACATATGTTCATGTGTCAGTGCAAGTTAGAACTAAATAGTATTTCTTTAAAGGATACAAAATTCATTTATTTAACAAATTTGTTGAGTGCCTTCTATGTGGTAGACAGTGGGCAATGGAGATACCGCAGTGAAAAATACAGTCCAACATTCCGCCCTCATGGAACCTAAATTCTAGTGCAGAAAGGCAGATGATAACTAATACGTAAGCAAAATACATAATATATTGATGATGAATGCTAAGATAAAAAAGCAGAAAAAAGGAATAGGGAGTGTGTGTGTTTTAAGGGATTGAGAGAAAATTTGACATTTTAGAATGAATTGGCAAAAGACACATCTTAACAGTAGAAAATGTGTTTATATACTTTACCATGTTAGTTTTTTTTTTTTTTTTTTTTTTTTTTTTTTCTAAAAAAGACTATATGATTGTCTTAGTTACTGGAGAGAAAAAATTTGATAAAATGAAATAATCTTGATGACAAAAATTAAAACTGTATGGCATGCCAGAAATTCATGAAAATGTTCTTAGTCTATTAAAGGATGTCTATAACAAGTATCATAATTAATAGTTTAATATTTAATTTTAATGTCCAGAAGGATGCCTGTTATCAGTGCTTCTTATCAACATGATACCAAATATCCTAATGAGTGCAATAAGGAAAGAAAAAGAGCTAAACCATATTAGGATTGGATAAACAAAACTGTCATCAGTTACAGGTGATAGTATTATCTGCATAGATAATCAGTCAGTCTACAGAGAACCTTACCAGAATTACAAGACCTTAAAACATGGTTTCTTGAAAAAAAAAAAAAAAAAAATTATGTAATAGCAAATAGTATTCTCATACAAATCATCAAAGAGGAAATGTAATTGTAAAAAGGGAGTTACCTTTTACAGTAGTAACAAAAAGTGTAATTTACCTAGGAAGACAGCTCAACATCTCACCAATAAAATGATAAAAGTCTGTTGCAGAGCATAAAAGGATGTCTGAGTAAGTGAAGTAGTTTGCTATGTTAATGGGTAGGAAGACTTGATATTAAGTAAAGCACTTCTACCCAAACTTAGATTCAGTTCAATTTCAATCACTTACATAATAATCAGAAAGCTTTTTCTTAATATGGACATCTCAATAAAGCTCTTAAAAATTAATATGAACTAATCAAAGCTCAAGAATGGTCAAGGCTAATTGAAGATATATGAAGGACTCATACAACTACCACAATTTTTTATAAAGGTAAAGTAATTAAAACGCTATATTATTGTCATAAGGCTATAGAGCAATTCAAAAGTAATCTACCTTTATTAAAATTAAAATATCTTATTAGGCAAAGACATCATCAAGTTAAGAGGAAAACTCCAAACTGGAAAAAGGAATTTGCATATTTGCAATGAATATTCCAAGATCAGATTAATATCCAGAAGATATTAAAAAAGAAAAAAAAAAAAATCTAAAAAAAGAAGATCACCCAGGATATCAGTCGGCACTTTAAAGAGGAGGAAATGTAGTTGGCTTATAAAGACATGAAAAGATGTTTAAGTTAATAAGCGATTCAGAAAATGCAAAATCAAAAGGGTTAGAGCATTTCATGTCCCTCAGATGGGCATATATTTAAATGTGTGAAAACACCAAGGTCCTTATAGAGGAAACCAGCTATTTCAGAATATGACTCTTTGTATTTAAAAATATGTACACAAAGAAAGCAGGATGTATCATTGTTTATAGATATAAGGAATTATAGGAAGATATTAAAATATCTGTGGAAACTAACTTCAAAAAAGTGGCTACCTAATAAAGGATATGGGACTTCCGCTCATTCTATAATCTCTAGTAACAGAAGAGAAGTAGCAATCATGAAGTAAATATGGCAACATGCCAACATGTATTTCTCCTTGGCGGTAGGTGTATAAGTTTTAAGGCATATACTTTTCTATAATTTGAAATGTTTCACACTCAACTTTTTTTTTTTTTTTTTTAGACAGGGTCTCACTCTGTCACCCAGGCTGAAGTACAGTGGCACAATCTGGGACTCAAGCAATCCCCTTGCCGTAGCCTCTCCAGTAGCTGAGACTTCAGGCATGCATCAACATGCCTGGCTGATTTTTGTGTGGGGGTTCCTGGTTTGATGCCCAAGCTTGTCTTGAACTCCTGGGTTCAAGCAATTCAGCCTCCCAAAGTGTTGTGATTACAGGCTTGAGACAGCACACCCGGCCCACTTAACATTAAAAAAAAAAAAAATGGTTACAGTAGTCTAGGCTTGAGGTGATAAAAGTTTATATTCATCAAAATTGGCTATTAACACGTGGCCAAGGCAAAAGTAATAGGCACCGGAGGCCAGACAGAAAGGTTCCATGACTCTGCATATTATGGGAAGAAAATGGTCCAAAGGCTGAGTGTAGGCAGGCTTAGGAAACCTCTCTCATCCTTGACTACCACAGCCACCTCTTCCTGTTTGGGAATTCCTTGGAAGTATTTTACCATTTTACCGAGAAAACAAAGCAGTCCAGGGCATGAATCTTTGTTGAGAAAGAATTCACAGTGGACTTGGAAATTTTCCCCCACAAACTCAAGATAATTCTACTGTCAACAAGCAAAGCTTTTGACCCAGTAGGAGGCCTTAAGCCAGTTTTTCACTTGGTCTCTGTTCAAACCCATATTTCTCCTTTGGAGTTGGTCATCTGTGTTCTTTTGTCGGAATAATTTGGCCATTGATTCTGTTTTCAAACCAGAAAGCTGGCATTTCAACTTTTGTTTTCATCAGCTCCCTTACATTGTAATCTTCACAACCATCCTCCCACTAAGTTAAAAGTAAAATGCAGTAAAAAGCCACTTGCATACTTTTAGCACTGTGGTTTCCTCCCTGTGAGCTTCTCTCTTGTGTTTCTGACAGCCCAAAGCTCTCCTATCCTTTCCGTTTTGGGAGGTAGTGACCATTCAATAGTGTCTGTATTGTTTTAGCCAAGCAGTCTTCTGAGGCTGGTGCTTATCTTCCCAACTACTTTCAAACTCCAGAACTTTTGAACCAGGAACCACTGAAGGTATCCAGCCCTGAGCTGTCCCTGAGTTCCTGGGTGGTGGTGGTGTCCTTACATTAAAGGACATTTGGATTGGTTCAGGATCACAGAACTGCTGTGTGACCAAGATAGGTCTTCAAAGCCAGTTCCTATGTTTCTACCATGCTGATGTGGTTTGAATGTGTTTTCTCCAAAATTTGGCTGTTGCCAGTGTGTTAGTGTTAAGAGGTGGGGCCTTCAAGGCATGATTAGGTCAGGAGGGCTTTCCCTCATGAATGGAATTAAGGCCCTTAGAAAAGAGGCTTCACGCAGCATTCAGCTAACTTGCTCTTCTGCTTCTTTGCCTTGTGAGGACATAGCCTTTCTCCCCTCCCCAGAGGATGCCATCCTTACCAGACAGATGAACCTGTCAGTGCCTTTACCTTGGACTTCCCAGCCTCCAGAACTGTGCAGAAATAAATTTCTGTTCTTCATAATTGAATTATGAATTATAGAATTAAATATAATTGAATATAATTAAAAGAGTGGTCATTACCCAGTCTGTGGTATTCCTTTGCAGCAGCACAAACCAACTAACAAGCTGTTTTCACTTTCCACTTTTTCTGGGTTTTTTTTTTTTTGTGATGGAGTCTTGCTCTGTCAGCCAGGCTGGAGTGCAGTGATGTGATCTCAGCTCACTGCAACCTCCACCTCCTGGGTCAAGTGATTCTCTTGTCTCAACCTCCCGAGTAGCTGAGACTACAGGTGTGTGCTACCATGCCTGGCTAATTTTTGTATTTTTAGGAGAGATGGGGTTTCAACATTTTGACTAGGCTGGTCTTGAACTCCTGACCTTGTGATCTACCCATCTTGGCCTCCCAAAGTGCTGGTATTACAGGCATGAGCCACAGCACCCGGCCTTACTTTCCACCTCTTTTTTTTTTTTTTTTTTTTTTTTGGCCACTCTAAGCATTTCCCAGCTCACTCAGTGCTTCCTCCCACCTGTATTATCACCTCACTTCACCAGAACTCATTCTCGGTTGCAGACATTTTGACATTTGAGTCTGAATTCAAATCCAAGCGTGCCTGAATCTGTAATTTGAGCTTTCAGCCTACTGTGTCAGTGGTTCTCCAACTTGAGTCTGATTGGAATTATCTGAAGGGCTTGTTAAAAGATGCCTGGCCTCACCCCCAGAGCCTCTTATCCAGCAGGTATGGGGTGAAGCCTGAACACTGGCATTTCTATCACATTCCCAGGTGCTGCTGATGGTTCTGGTCCTGGGGCCACACTCTGAGAACCTTATGTGATACTAAATTTGACATGTTGTTAATCATTTGGTGACTCAACATCAAGGTTGGAGGCAGGATCCTGGGTGTTCCACCATCCTCTGGGTGATGCTGTCCCTCTTGTACCTCCACTATCCCTCCCCTCCATTCCTCCACCCTGTGCTGGGTGGACAATCTACTACTTTGTATGTTCATTTGGATTCTCTCAGCTCTCACAAATGAGGCGACATCCCTTGTTTTCAGTTTGTATGAGCGATAACACTCAGGTTGGAAGCCTCTGCTTTTCAAGTGGTAAAAACCAACTTACAGACATGGTGACTTTCTTGTAGTCATGCGTGACTTGATGGCAGCCCTGGGACAGATAAGAGGCAGTTCATGTTTCCCCCAAATCATAGCTGTCTCCTGTGTACTTGTAAGTTATGGCCAGACTGGGAAACATCTTTGTAACTTCTCTTTTGGAATTACTTGTAGAGGCAGCTTAAATTTTACATAAGAAAATGAGTTTTGGTTATATACATACGCAGTGAAATAATATATAGCCTTAAAAATGGAGATACTGCCATTTGTGACAACGTAGATAAACCTAGAGTACATTATTACGTCCTCTGAGTGAAATAAGCCACACTTAGAAAGAAAATACTGTGTGATCTCACTCATGTGGAACCTTATAACAAAGAACTCAAATACATAGAAACAGTAGAAAAGCGGTTTCTGAGGGTGGGGAAATGGGGAGATAGTGGTCAAAGGGTACAGAGGCTCAGTTACGTAGGATAAATAAGTCTGGAGGCCTCATGTTCCTTGTGTACAGCATGAGGGCTATAGTTGATAGTATTTTATGCTAGAAATTAAAAAAAGTAAATTTTAGGTACTTTTATCACACACATAAAAACTATGAGATGATGGGTATGTTAATTTGCTTGACTGTAGTAATTCTTTCACTATGTATGTTGTATGAAAACGTCACGTTGTATACTTTAAATATATACATTAAATAACAAAATTGCAAGTCATCCTTCAAAAAGTAGAAAATGAGGTTTTGGTGACATCTGTATTTGAGTTCAGATCCTGCTCCCCCAGATGTGTTAAATTCCCTTCCCTGATTCCACCGGCTTCTGTGTGTTGGTAGCCACCACCTGGTCTTCATTGTCATAATCTGATTGTTATTTTATTCCACAGGGACTGAAATACTGATCACGTGGGATATTGTTTGACTAAAGGCTAACTTGGAGGGGTCACAGTGTGTAGTGGCCCAGAGCATGGTCCCTGGTGCCCACGGATGAGACAGCGTGTGGGCTGTGACCCTGGGCACCTTAGCCTCGCTAAGTTCAGAGTCTGTGTGTAGAACAGGGTCTTTGATTCCTACTGGCTTTTGTCAGAACTCAGTTAATCTGCTAGTGTTTGTAAAGCACCCGAAACAGGTGTGTTGGCCTTCAGTAAATGGCAGCTCTTTTAATAGTAGAAACTCTCTCTCCACCTGGTTTGGACTTTGGTTATAGAGTCCAAAAAGTTGTTTAAAATGTAGAATCATAACAAGTGACATCTACCCCTTGAAACCCTTTATTCTAACATTGAACTTACACATTTGTTGCTAGTGTTTTGATGTAGGGCCAAGGTTTTTCCTTGTGTAACTTTCCTGTTGGGATTTCCACAGTGTCTTGCATGAATTATGCATAATGCATTATCTGTGAGGGAATTTAAAGACAACCATGAAGCATTCTGAGGACAGAATGTCTTTAGAGTTCCATGATTTGTTTTTCTTTTCAGTATTTTACAGTTGTCTCATCTCTGTCATTTAATACATTTTATAACTTTTTTTTTTCCTTTGAGACACAGTCTTACTCTGTCACCCAGGCTGGAGTGCGGTGGTGCAATCTCAGTTCACTGCAACCTCCGCCTCCTGGGTTCAAGCAATTCTCCTGCCTCAGCCTCCCGAGTACTGGCATTACAGGCACCTGCCACCACCCCCGGCTAAATTTTGTATTTTCATTAGAGACGGAGTTTCATCATATTGGCCAGGCTGGTCTTGAACTCCTGACCTTGCGATCCACCTGCCTTAGCCCCCCAAAGTGCTGGGATTACAGGCGTGAGCCACCACGCCTGGCCAATTATTACCTTTAGGAAGAATGCAATAGCTCAATTTTTATACTATTTCTGCAGCTTATGAGCTATGTCATTATATCACATAATTATGTACTATCCAGCCAGCTGCAACAAATTGAAGAACAAATACTGCAGACTTGACCAGAGCAGAAGTCAGGGTTTGTGAGAGGAGTTTGTTGGCTGCAAACTTTGAACCTCTCATGGATCTTAGAGAGTCTACTAGAGATTCATGTACTAACTTTACTGGAATAGAGAATCTGAATTATGACTGCATTCAGAAAGGGCCATGTTTAAAAGGCTGGCAGTTGGGTTTGGTGGAGAAGTGAGTTCTCAATACACAGTTTGTAGACGGCTGCCCTTTGAAGGTGAGAACATTTAAGGAGAGAAGGGGAAGGATTTTGCTTGGCTAGAACTTGCTTAATTAGGGAAATTTCCAATCAGGTATGACAATCTGACCCATTTTTTTCTCCGACAAGCCTGACAGATTGCACTTGTATACATGTCCCAGATGTTAGGAGCCTTCCAGACTCAGGTTTGGTAATCAAGACAACAACTGAGCCGGAACTACTGCACTGCTGGCTGGCAGGCCTTGATGACACCCTGCCTGCTCCCTCCCGCTTTGTGCTGACATGGCACACATGGCCGATTTACTGGGGAAAATGCCTGCCACATGCAGGCACACACTTTTCATATCTCAAAATGGTTTTTAAACTCCCTACAAACCGATTCTTGAGACCTCAGAGCTAACACCTCCAGTGCACCTTCTGATGTTGTTTTCAGTAACCCCTGAAGACTGCTCAGGAGGCAGATTCAGCTGGGCTGGTTTGGTGGCGTGTGAATGGAGGGAGCTTGCTGCAGCACAGGATTTTCTTGCCATAGATGGTCAGCATGTTCCACCCCTGCTAGGCCCCTGGACACCACCATCTGGTATTCTTCTAGTGACAATCATTGCTCTGAGAGAATTTGACATGGAGCCCTTTTTGGGTGCTTTTGGTAACCTTAACCAGGGTGTTGCTGATGGAGGAGCCATTGTCTAGAGGCTGGCAGCAGTGGTCCTCTCATGATGCCACTTCCTTTAAATGGGCCCCTGGAGAAAGCATGAAGCAGTTGTGTGTTCATGTGGACCCTCTCTTGTTCTGGGAGGTCAGAGGCTCTCTGCTACTTACCAACAAGTCCTGTGCGTTCAGCTAAGCCTTCACCTCTCTGAAACTCAGCTTCCTCTTTTCTGATGTTGGTGTCTTCTAACTGTCTCTGAATCATTCATTTTTGCCCATGAAGTTGCTTAATGATAATCTTAATGTCTAAACTGCCGCAGAGTAGATAGTTCTTAGATCCCTTCTGCTGATGAACTTGGAATCTTCTCTTTTTCTCTTATTAGTGAAATCATACACTCTTTTCTTTTGTCACTGGCTTATTTTCCTTAGCACAGTGTTTCCATGCTGTAGCATGTTTCAGTACTTCCTTCCTTTAGATCCAAATGATTTTCCTTTGTATGGAGAAACCACATTTTATCCGTTAGTTGATGGACTTTTGAGTTATTGTCGTCTTTTGGCTATCATTAATAATGCTTCTGTGAACATTTATGTTCAAGTTTTTGTGTGGAAGTGTTTTCATTTTTTTCTGGGCATATATCAAGGAGTAGAATTGCTGTGTAATGTTTTAAGGAACTGCCAAAATTTTTTTTACAGCAGCTGTACCATTTTACATTCCTGGCAGCGGTGTGTGAGGGTCCCAGTTTCTCTGTGCCTTTGCCAACACCTGCTGTTGTCCATCTTTTTTATTGTGGCCATCCTAGTGGGTGTGTAGTAGTATCACATTGAGGTTTTTCTTTGCATTTCCCTCGTGGCTAATAATGTTGAACATACTTTCATGTGCTTATTGGCCATTTGTATCTCTTCTTTGGAAAAATGTCTGCTCTTGTCCTCTGCCCGTTTTTAATTGGGTATTTGTCTTTTCATTATTCAGTTACAAGTTTTTTTAATATATTCTGCTTATATTATAATTTCCTCATATATAATTTGTAAATATTTTCCTCCATTCTATGGATTGTATTTTCACTTTCTTGATGGTGGTATTTGCAATTTAAAAGCTCATAATTTTGAAATAGTGCAGTTTATGTTTTTATTTTACCACTTGTGCTTTTGGTATTGCATCTAAAGACTTTTTGCTTTAATCAAGGTCATAAAGATTGACTCCTGGATTTTCTTCTGAGTTTTATAGCTTTAGCTATGACATTTATGTCTGTCATGGGAGGTAGGGGCTCCTGTTTCTTTTACATGTGACCATCCTGTTGTCCCAGCACCACTTGTTAACAAAAGTATTCTTTCTTCACTGAATTGTCTTGGAACCCTTGTTGAAAGTCAGTTGACCATAAAGGTGAGGGTTAATTTCTGGACTCTCAGTTCTGTTCTGTTGACCTATGTAACTGTTCTTACATCATCACTGCACTGTCTTGGTTACTATAGCTTTGTAGTAAATATATTTCTTATATCTTTCTAAATTTATTATACCCTCCTTTTCACCACTACTACCAAACTATTTATTTTTGAAGAAACTGAGCTATTTTTGTAGAATTTCTTGTGTTTGGGTTTGGCTAATTGTATCCTGAAGGTTATCATCGAACATGTTTCTTGATTCCTCTTTTTGTAACTGGTATTTAGATCTAGGGGCTCAATTAAATTCAGTTTCAATTATGTATTTACTTATTCTTTATTGACAAGAATACTTCCTAGGTGGTGCTGTATACTTCCTTTTGTATCAATCAGGAGGCATATCATATTAAAATTGACTATTGGGTTTAGATGTTATCAGACCAATCCATCTATTATAAAGTTGCTGATCAACTTATTTTTTGGTCTTGTAGTCATTGAAATTTGCTTTAATCTGTCAGTTATTTCATTAAAAGTTAAAAAATGATGATTTTGGACTTTTGTTATTTTTTCTACATTTATTAACTGTGATTCTTGCCCTTATTAACATATAGAAACATCAGAATAAATACTTGTTTCTTTCCCTTCATTTACAGTTTTCAATGTGAGTTGGGACCTTAGCAATCTCTTAAGGTGACCAATGATTTTTTTAAAAAAATCTTTGTGGATATTAAGTATCTGTGCTTTAACTTGCTGCAGTCATCCTTTTTCTGAGCCTCAAATTGTCCCATCACTTGGTATTAATTATATAATGTCTGGGATTTGCTTCATAATAATCTGGGGGAGGTCAGTGGGATGGGGAAATAGATGAGTCATGATTGAGTTGATAATTGTTGAAGCTGGATGGATGAGTTTATTATTTTGTTCTCTCTTTTTCAATATAAAGTTTTAAATCATCCAATTTTTGGCTAATGGGAATTCATTGATGTTGAGAACCAGCCCAGCCCCGTACATGGGTGCCCTTAGTCCCAGCGGTGATGAGAGATTGAGAAAAGGAAAATAAAGATAGAGACACGAGAGTACAATTTACAGCATGGGTCTGGGGACCAGTGGCAAGCTTGGGAACTGCATTGGCCCTGGGCTCTTGGCTCCAAACACATCCTACTTATATATAATGTGATACCCTAATTGTAGTGTGTGTGTGTGTGTGTGTGTGTGTGTGTGCGCGCGTGTGTGTGTGTGTGTGTGTGTGTGTGTGTGTGTGTAGACACGAGGGAAAGTGGATGCTAATTTTAAATATTAACATTTTTACCAACAAGTCTACTATGGTTTATTTTGTCCATAATATCCTATAAGGGATGTATAGTCAAAAGACTATTTTGCAAAGTTACTTGAAATAATTATTCTCCCTGTAGTTAACACTGTCAACTTAGTATACTGTTTTAGTTTGCTTTAGATTTTTTAGGTGTTGCTTTTTTTTGTAATTTCATGTGATTCTAAAATGAAAACTATAATACAAGAAATAGAGTTTAACTTTCATTCTTGTTCCCTTCTCCTTGTTTTTCCCCTCTTCCATGGAGAACCATTTTTATTAGTACTAGGTTTATCTTTGTTTTATTTTTTAAAAAATATGTAGACAATAGAAAATAGTGTTTTTAAAATAAAAACTATTTCTTTCCTTTCTTACAAAGGGTAGCATACTATATACTCTTGTGCTCCTTTTTTTTTTTTTTCCACTTTACAGTAGATCCTGGAAATTCTTTCTTCTTTAAATATGTTAGTTTGACCTTTTCTATCATACTAGTTTTATGTCTGTGCCCTTATTCAAGTGCATCGTAGGATCTAGCAGTCTGTTATTAATTACTCCATAAAATATTGGGGGACATAGTGAGTTAACTGTGAGCTTTATCAAACATTGGCTTTGCTTCTCATCATAGAACATGATGAATGCCTTTCCTTTTTAAATGTCTCTCTCTCTTAGTCTAAAGGAATTCCTGCCCAAAGAATACATCAAGCAGAGAGGAGCTGAAAAGAGGATCTTTCAGGTATTGGAAATGTACAGAGCTTTATTATTCTCCTCACTCCCATTCTCATTTATTAGTATGAGGGGGCCTCTGCGCATGATAGTTTTATACCTTGTGCCTGTACTCTCATGTGATAAATGATTAGCGACTCAAGAGTAAAGAAGCTGACAGTTCTCCTTTGGGCAGATTTATTATCTTAATCCATATTTTCTTGCTAAAGGTTACCTAGCCCTTCTGAGAAAAATGTGCATCTATTTAATTTCAAAGGTATTATCTTGGTAACATTGAAACAAGGTTATAGACTGTTAACATGCACTGAGGAAGGAGTTACAAGTAGCCTCTTTGTCCTGAGATTTGTTTTTTGAAGCTGGCATTTGGAAACTAGTGCCTTTTAAAAATCCAGGATTATTCTAAAAGTCAGAGACTTGGTCGGGCGCAGTGGCCCACACCTGTAATCCCAGCTCTTTGGGAGGCTGAGGCGGGTGGATCACAAGGTCAGGAGATCGAGACCATCCTGACCAATATGGTGAAACCCTGTCTTTACTAAAAGTACAAAAATTAGCTGGGTGTGGTGGTGCATGCCTGTACTCCCAACTACTCGGGAGGCTGAGGCAGGAGAATTGCTTGAACACGGGAGGCGGAGGTTGCGTGAGCCGAGATTGCACCACTGAACTCCAGCCTGGCGACAGAGCGAGACTCCGTCTCAAAAATAAAACAAAAGTAAGTCAGAGACTTTTCTAGTCTACGCAGCCAGTAAGAAAAGCCCTAACATCAACTTTGCCATGAGACACTCTAAGGAATCCAAGATACCAAAGTGTTCTTTGATCCTGAAATGTAAATATAAATTAAAATACAAATTTCATGTGTATAAAGCATACTTTTCCCCAGTATTGTTTCTGACTAGTACCGTGTACAAGCATGTCCTATTCTTTGGAAAATGATACCGTTTTTGTTGTTGTTGTTTTTTTTTTTTTTAAACTGAGGCAGAGCCAGGATGGAGTGCAATAGGGCAATCTTGGCTCACTGCAACCCTTGCCCCTCTCCCCTGCACCCCTCAGGTTCAAGTGATTCTCGTGTCTCAGCCTACCAAGTAGCTGGATTACAGGCACATGCCACCACACCTGGATGATTTCCGTATTTTCACTAGAGATGGGGTTTTGCCATGTTGGCCAGGCTAGTGTCGAACTCCTGATCTCACATGATCCGCCCGCCTTGGCCTCCCAAAATGTTGGCATTATAGGTATGAGCCACCACAACTGGCCAGTACATTTTAGATGGATGTTAGAATGACACATCACTTGAGAAGAACATTTTTCTTGGTATCATTTAACCTCTTGGCTCTGAACCATTTGGGACATGAAGTCCTTTGCAAATGTGATTTAGTTATGGACCCTGATCCCACCACACTGCATGTGTGCATGAATTGTCACATTTAGTTGTAAAGTAATGTAGGCTGCTTGGCCTTAAACTCTCGTTTGAAATCCCCGTGTTAGAACCTCCTGTGTGCTTTGATCCTTGGTCAGCAGTTGCCTGTGTCATGGAGGGGTCTCAGACACAGATAGACACAAACATCACTTAATGATCATTCCTAGCCACTGTGTCCACTGCATGTAGCAACTACCTCTCTCCAGGTCAACCTGCTGGCAGAGATGCAATAACTGGTCCCTGGCTACTGTCACTTTTGCAGGAGCATAAGAACTGCGGAGAGATGAATGAGATAGAAGCCAAAGTCAAGTACGTGAAACTTGCACGGTCCCTCCGCACATATGGCGTGTCCTTCTTCCTGGTGAAGGTGAGTTGGGCAGAATGGAGAGAGCGTTCGCCTCAGCCATGTCTTTTTTTCCTTTGTTCAAGCATTTGCTGTTAAGCCTGTTTTGACCTGCTCACCCCCTAGCATTTGGAGGTGGAACATCTGTCTAGTGCTGACCTGCGTTTAGCCGCAGCACAGGCTTCAGGGATATGACCTGCGGGCTGTGAGTGAGCCCGGCTGTCAAGGAGCCTCTGGGCAGCTGGGCTTTGGCTCGGATCACTGTCAGGGGTAAAGTCCCTGAAGGAGTGGGTTCACTTTTACTTCATACTCCTTTCCTGACAATGTTTCATTTAGGGCTGTCAAGAGTCCTGTGGACTAAGTGAAGGCTATTCACCAGTGCAGACCAAATCGAATTCATGGGGTAAATGTGGTCCTTAATTTGTATACTTTAAAATAGGACTTTGGATTTTATGGCCTTCAGATGTGTTTTCATGGGAATTCTCTCTCTTCCTACTGGAGGAAAAGAGGTGTGTCTTTGAAATTGCACCTGTGAGCAAGCCCAGGTTGGCCCTTGATGGGTTCCATCTTCACTTGACTGACAAACCTCTGGTTATCTTGGTTACCGCTTTGCTTTTCCTGACATCAGGAAAATGATACTCTTTTTAGTTGTCTTAACTATTAGGTTTCACTGATTTCTACTTGTTTTGCTTTGACCCCTTTGGCCTCTTGCCTGGGGCCCTGGAGAAAGCTCTAACTTATAGTGAGTCTTCTTGTGTTGCTTTCAGCAAATGGGAGCAAACCAGCCATGTTGCTTCCAGGAGCTGAAGTTGGAAAGATAGAACTGACCAGACTAAGAAGGTGTCTTCCCCCACAGCCAAAGAGAACTGCAAAAGAAGAAGTTATATTTGTCCTTTAAGATGTTTTCCTTGACTCTTCTTCTCATTGGAGCAAGCTGCCTTATTTGGGGAGAGAAGATATCAAGATGTTATATGCCAGAAAGACATATGCTGCATGCTTATTATTAATACATCAACAAAACTAGCTTTCAGTTTTACACCCAAAATCACTAGGCCTTTGCAATGAAGAAAGTATATGTCAGTCACCTTGGTTTTTTTTTGTTTTTTGTTTTAAATATTAATCACCTGGGTGCAGGTGGGCTAAAGCCGAAAAGGGCGTTAGCCAAGTCACCTTGTTTTTAAGAAAAGTAATTGAGAGGTCGAATTTTTTTTTACATTTAGTGGCATTTTAAAATATCAGTGAATTTTTGAATGGCACTGATGCCATCTAGGTAACAATGACTGCACTTAGCCAATATTAATAATAACAGTAATAATGTTCAGTAAATAGCCCTCCATCAAGCTTATCTCATTCAAACCTATCAGCAACCCAGGGGCAGAACTACTACTATTATCTCCCTCCTTTTTTTGGAGAGAGTCTTGCTTTGTCACCCAGGTTGGAGTGCAGCGGCATGATTTTGGTTCACTGCAACCTGCGTCTCCCTGGTTCAGGCAGTTCTCCTGCCTTAGCCTCCCAAGTTGCTGGGACTACAAGTGCATGCTACCATGCCTGGCTAATTTTTATATTTTAGTAGAGACAGGGTTTCACTGTGTTGCCCAGGCTGGTATTGAACTCCTGAGCTCAGGCAGTCTTCCCATCTCGGCCTCCCAAAGTGCTAGGATTACAAGTGTGAGCCACTGTTGTCTTCTTTGTATAAGTGAGAACACAGAGGCCCAGCTAGATCCAGTGATTCAGTTGGGGCCATAAGGCTAGTAACTGAAGAAGCCAGGACTTGAATTCAGGTTTCCCTGATTCACAGATGGTGTTCCCAGCCTCTAGCTGTACTGCCTTAGCTGTCGTGACCCCATTTGAGAGGTAGTCACCTGCTTCCACTGCTCTAGCTTCCCATCTGTGCCTTGAACACGTGGGGAGATCTGCTCATTTTAGAAGGCGCACTTTTCATTCATTATTGTGAAGGGCATCCAGTAGTAGATGAGCTCCAATGCCTTGCAGGGACAAAGATTAAACAAATTTTCATCGTGTCCACTGGTAATGGCATCAATTTCCATTTATTTTCCTGAGTTTCTCTGTAGTCCTTTTAGTATGAAATTCATCTCTTACACTCACATCATCTTCCATTAATACCATCAGGCTTCACACACAGTTGGTTTCAGTGATGTGCTTAAAAAAAAAAAAAAAAAACAACTGTTGTGCCTCTTGCATGTAGGTCAGCAAATTCAGGATAATAAAGAACATACAGAAAACTATAATTAGAAAGGAAGAGAAATTGAATATCAAATTGTAGGAAAAATAATTTGTTCTCCAAAGACAATTTAGAGCTAAGAAAAATTGGTCCATGGTCACTAGGATAATTTCAGAGAGAGCAAAGGTCTGGTTATAGCAGGGTCTTGCAGATTTGATTAAACCAAATCTCTTTTTGCAAAATTATTTAAGGCAAAAAAAGAGCATGAGAGATTTTTTTCCTTTCTTCCTTCCTCCTTTCTTCCCTTTTCCATTTCCTTTTCCTCTCTCTCCTTCCTTCCCTTCTTTCTCTATATTTTTTTAAAATTACAACTCTTTGAAGAGAAGAGAGGATTAAGAAAGTAGGCAGCACTTGCAACTTCTTTTTTTTTTAGACAGAGTTCTGCTGTTGTTGCCCAGGCTGGAGTGCAGTGGTACGATCTTGGCTCACTCTGCAACCTCCACCTCCCAGCTCCAAGTGATTCGCCTGCCCCAGCCTCCCAAGTAGCTGAGATTACAGGCATGTGCCAACCATGCCTGGCCAATTTTGTACTTTTAGTAGAGATGGGGTTTCTCCATGTTGGTCAGGCTGGTCTCGAACTCCCAACCTCAGGTGGTCCACCCGCCTCAGCCTCCCAAAGTGCTGGGATTAGTAAGCGTGAGCTACTGAGCCCAACCAAGCAATTGCAACTTCTATATACATAGTAGATATTAAAATTTTTATTAATGTCACTTTCTACAATGTTAACAGCATATTGCTTACTTTAGTGTTTTGCTCAATTGTTTTTGATATAATTTACTTGACCATAGTTTGCCTTATTTTAAAAATGATATAACTAAAAAATTCAGGAATGAGTCAATATTAAGAATTAATGAACCTTCTAATCAGATCAAGACTTTAAATAAGATGGTATCATATGACTTTTATATAAAGTCACTAAGGTGTTTGATAAAACAACATCTTCTCATTAAAAATTCTTTAAAATGTTGGAATATAAGTATACTTGCTCACCATGATAGAGGATCATCAGTATCAAACCTCTCATTAGTATCATACTTAGTAGAAGTGTTAGAGAGAAATCTGTAAGAGGCTGTACATGGTGGCTCATGCTTGTAATCTCCCAGCACATTGGGAGGCCAAGGCAGGCAGATTACTTGAGGTCAGGAGTTCGAGACCAGCCTGGCCAACATGGTAAAACCCTGTCTCTACTAAAAATAGAAAAATTAGCTGGGTGTGGTGGCACACACCTATAATCTCAGCTACTCTGGAGGCTGAGGCGGGAGAATTGTTTGAACCTGGGATGTGGAGGTTGCAGTAAGCCAGGATTGTACCGCTGTACTCCTCCTACCTGGGCGATAGAGCGAGACACTGTCTCAGCAGAGGGAGGAAGGGAGGTGAGGAAGGGAGGTAAGGAAGGAAGGAAGAAAGGAGGGAAGGAGAGGGGAGGGAGGGAGGGAGGGAGGGAAGGAGGGAAGGAGGGGGGAGGGAGGGAAGGAGGGAAATCTGTAAGAATTGGAATCAGAATAAATGTGCCCGCCATCAGGAAGGAAGGAAGGGAGGGGGAGGGGGGAGGGGGGGGGGGAGAGGGAAGGAGGGATTCCAAAACATTGTTTTGGAAGTTCTAGGACATACAGTAAGATTAAAAAATTGGGCGGGGGGGGGGGGCAGGAATCATTGCTTTAGCAAATGAAGGAACAAAATTACTATGACTTATAGCCATGATTATTTATCCTATAACAAGATATACCAAGTCATTTTTTTTTTACTTTCTACTTTGAAATTATTACAGATTCACAGGAAACTGTAAAACTAACACAGAATCAAAAAGATAGTAACAAGCGTTGGTGAGGATATGGAAAAATTGGAACCCCTGTAACCTGCTGGTGGGAATGTGAAATGGTGCAGTCACTTTGGAAAACAGTCTGTCAGTTCCTCAGTTGATTAAACATAGAAATACCATATAACCCAGCAATCCCACTCCTAGGAATATAGACCAAAGAAAATTGAAAGTGTTTATCCACATAAACCTTACACATATGTGTTCACAGCAGTGTTAGCCAAAAATTAACAACACAAATCATCAACTGATTAATGGATAGACAATTTATGGTTTATCCATACAATGCAGCATCAGCCATAAAAAGGAATGAAATACTGATATGTGCTCCAACACAGATAAACATTGTAAATGTTAAGCTAAGTGAAAGAAGCCAGTCACAAAAGACCACATACTATGTGATCCCTTTATGTGAAGTGCCCAGAAGAGGCGAATCTATAGAGACAAGAAAGGAGGTTAGTGGTTGCTTAAGAGTAGTCTGGTGAGGGAGATAGGGGAATGATGAAGATAGGGGAATGCTGAAGGGTGCAGGGTTCTTTCTGATGTGGTGAAAATGTTCTAAAACTGACTGTGGTTTTAAAAATAACAATAATGGCTGCTGTGGCTACGCCTGTAATCCCAGTACTTTGGGAGGCCAAGGCAGGCGGATCACGAGGTCAGGAGTTCAAGACCAGCCTGGCCAGCATGGTGAAACCCCATCTCTACTAAAAATACAAAAAATTAACCAGGCATGGTGGCACACGCCTATAGTCCCAGCTACTCTGGAGGCTGAGGCAGGAGAATTGCTTGAACCCAGCAGGTAGAGGTTGCAGTGAGCCCAGATTGCGCCACTGCACTTCAGTTTGGGCAACAGAGTGAGACTCCGTCTCAAAAAACAAAACAAAACAAAAAAAAAAAAAAAAAAAAACCAATAATACAGAAAGGTTGTATGTGCCCTTCGTCAGATTTCCTCCAATGGTACAGTAACATAGCCAGGAAAATGATATGGGTACAATCCACAGACCTTAGTCAGAGTTCACTTATGTGTGTTTAGTTCTATGCAAGTTTATTATATTTATAGATTTGTGTAACCCCTACCCTAATCAAGTTACTCCAGCACCATTTGTTGAAAGTGCCATTTTTCCTCCAGTGAATTACTTTTGCATCACTGTCAAAATTTAGTTCAGCACATCTGTATGGGTCCATTTCTGGGTTCTCTATTTTGTTCTTATTCAAATATGCATCCCTCTTCTAATCACACTGTCGTGATCAACTTTGGCTATAAAGTAAGCCGTAACATCAGGTAAAGTGATTACCTTAAGTTTTTTCTTCTTTTTCAAAATTGTTTTAGCCATTTTAGGTTTTTTCCTTTTCATATATACTTCCAAACAAACTTATCTGTGTCTACAAAAAGCCTTGCTCTGATTTTGATAGTAATTGCATTAAATTTATAGATCAGTTTGGAGATAATTGAAATTTTTACTGTGTTAAGTCTTTTAACTGATAAACATGGTATAGAGAGCCTCCTTGATTGCTTTCAACATTTTGTAATTTTCAGCATATGGATCCTGTACATGTTATAACAATATGTACACAATCATTTTAATTTTTAGGTTGATTGTTACATCGATTAAATTGGCATAGGAAAAGACATATGTCAACCGTATGAAATAAGCCCTTAGAGTAGGTATGTAAAAATTAGTGAAACCATTTAGAGTATGTGATGAAAAGAGATCACATGCAGAATAGCACCAAAAAAAAAAAAAAAAAAAAACATGCCTAAGGAATTTTTTTTTTTTTATTTCAGTTGCTTTTGGGGTACAAGTGGTTTACATGGATGAATTATATAGCAGTGAATTCTAAGATTTCAGTGCTCCCGTCACCCAAGTAGTGTGCATTACGCCTAATGTGTAGTTTTTTATCTATAGCCCCACTCCCACCCTTTCCCTTCTGAGTCTCTAAAGTTCATTATACCACTCTGTATGCCTTTGTGTACTCATAGCTTAACTCCCATTAGGTGAGAGCATATGCATTCTGGTTTCCCACTGCTGTGTTATTCACTTAGAATAATGGCCTCCAGCTCCATCCAAGGTGTTGCAAAAGACATTTAGTTGTTTTTCGTGGCTGGGTAGTATTCCAGGGTATATATGTGCCACATTTTCTCTATCCACTCATTAGTTGATGGTCACTTAAGTTGGGTCCACATCTTTGCAGTTGTGAACTGTGGTGCTATAAACATACGTGTGCAAGTATGTTTTTCATATAATGTCTTCTTTTCCTTTGAGTAGATACCCAGTAGTGGGATTGCTGGATCAAATGGTAGATCTACTTTTAGCTTTTTAAGGAATCTCCATACTGTTTTCCATAGAGGTTGTACTAATTGGGGTAATACATTTTGTAAAAGACATCAATAACAGATTTCTTATGCCCCAAACTGAACATTGCATTAAATTGTGAAGGAATTATGCTAATGAAAGCATAATTTAGGTAGTAAATTAAAAGTGAATAATTCCTGCTTCCCATTCACTAGTTTTTTAGGTTTCTTTTAGAAACTCTAAATAAGTAAATGAAATTATAATTAGTAATAATAATGAACACACTTACTCATACCACACATCCTTGAAATCAGTCATAGATATTTTGAGGGGCCTGGTTTGATGTGCTTAGAGCTGCTTACCATCATATTTTCTTCTATGTCTAGGAACATTTTGTCCTAGCAGTCAGTATTAAACTTTATGTTATTGTAATAGAAAGTGCCGGCATGTTTGAGTTGGGAAAATTGGCCTAGAATCCAAGATGGTAATTACACCTGTGTGAGAAATAGTAGAAACTTATATGATCTTAGGGAACATACTTAAACTCTAAATCTCAGTTTATTCATCTGAGTTTCTTCATTTTAAAACAGAAATAATTCCTTATAGAGCTCTAATGACAAGTAAGTGAGCTAGTGTATGTAAACAAGTGTGGTGACTGGAAAGTAAGGATATTTGATTGATTTAATTTATTCTTTTTTTTTATAAACAAGATCTTACTCTGTCACCCAGTCTGGAATGTAGTGGCATGATCATGGCTCTCTGCAGCCTCCGGAGTAACTGACACTATAGGCACGTGCCACCATGCCCAGCTAATTTATTTTTATCTTTTCTTAGAGACAGGTCTCCCTATGTTGCCTAGGCTTTTCTCAAGCTCCTCGGCTCAAGGGATCCCTCCACTTCAGGTTTCAAAGTGTTGGGATTATAGGCATGAGCCATTGTACCTGGCCTGATAAATTTTAGATCATCCCAGTCACTGAACTCTTCCCACACTTCCCAAACCCTGGTCCTAAGGGCCAGATAGTAAACATTTCAGGCTTTGCCAATACTCAACTTTGCCCCTGTAGTATGAAAGCAGCCTTAGGCAAAATGTAAATGAATAGCATGGTTATGTTTCTACAAAGCTTTATGGACTCTGAAATTTGAATTTTATATAATTTTCGTGGCATCAAATCTTCCTCCTTTTTTTTTTAAATTTAAAAATGGAAAATTCATTCCTAGCTCTTGGGCCATAAAAAATAAGCTGGATTTAGCATTGGCCATAGTTTACCCATCTCCATACAGAGAATGTCTGCAAGCCATGTAATGAATTCATAGGGAATAGTATTAGGCGGCAGTATTCTCAGTGGCTAAGAAATAGGCTTTGAAAAAAAAAAAGGCTTGAGTTTGGATCCTGGCTTTGCCACTTAGTAGTTTGACCTTGGATAAGTTACCTTACCCTTCATCTCTAAGCTTCAGTTTGTTGACCTATAAAATTGTGGCTTTTTATGAGGTTTCAATAAGTTAACACACAAAAGGGGACTGCCTCATATAAGATCTCCATAAACAGGAGCTGTCAAGATCTACATTCTTCCACTTTCATTGACTTCTGTTCCATTTCATCATGATCTGCTACACCAAAACCCCACAAGCAACAGTAAGGCATTTCCCATGATGAGCATTAAATCTTGTTTTATTCCAGAAAATCATTGTGTAACCCTTGTCACTTCTAAATTTGCCTTTGAAAACTTTTCAGCCATAGCCATTAGCCTTGAGATAGGAGATTTACCCGGGGAACTGACCCTCTTCTGCCCTAAACTGTAAAAACATCACAGAGGACATTCAGAGCATCTCAGAATCCCGAGTCTAGTTAAAATGGATTGCCAGTCACTTGTAGGGAAAGAAGTGGCTAATAAACAGGGTCTTCAGCACCCAGGTTTGCTCTTAGACAGCCATTTTTTCCCATGTCCCTAAAAGAAAGAAATATACTGAAGACAGACTAAAACATGCACATCAGCCCTTTGGCCAAGCCAACCTAGAACTCTAGTGAGCTCAGCTGGATCATGGGGAGGACCATTTGGGCTTGGGCCATATTGAAGTGAGGGGCCAGGAGCCAGAAGTTCAGCCCAGTTGCATCTCTCCACCCCATTTTGGATCTCAGGCATGAAGCAGAGGTGATGTCAGAACCAGGCAATCTCTACACCTGTGAGAAGAGCCTGCAGACAGCCGGCTTGATCACAGCTGGCTGCCAGGGCTAAACCCGTGGTAGTCGCTGAAATACGTTTGAAAGAGGAGGGGTTGGGTTGTTAATGAATCCTGCCTCTCTTTGATAGAATACCTGCATTCTCCTGCCTCTGAGTTACACAAGCTGTAGACATTTTCAAAACAAAAACAGTCTAATCAGGACCCCCTCAAGAGAGAAGCTTCTAGATGGCAGGCAAAAATCACAGCTCAATCTGTGTGTGTGTGTGTGTGTGTGTGTGTGTGTGTGTAAGTATGTGAGATAGATGGGTCTTCACTGGTGCCTGCTTTAGCATGGTCTACTGGAGATAAAAGGGAGCTGGAGGTTGAAGGTTGGAAAGGAATGGTATGGGGTGACTGAGACTTAAGGCATAGGAAGGAAAGAGGGAGCCTTACTACCTTGTGGCCCTCCCCTCACATTCCTATCATTGAGGCTGTAAGGCAGGTCTCTGCACCAGGGAAGAGCTTGTGTCAGGATCGCAGGTCTGAGCCATTTGCTATTTTACCTTTCTTCAGCCGTTCTGCATTTTGTGGGTAGGCACTGAAGTGATTTTAACCCTCGATGTGGTCTCTGTTGCCAGTTCCAGTATTTTTTTCTTCCCTCAGCCCCTTTTCCTCAGTTGTGACCTGCTAACGGAATGTTCACTGTAAGTTGTTTGTTCACTGTGGCTTCCTCTCCCAATCTGGAATGATCTTGACAAGAGCCAGGGCAATCCGTCATGATTCTGTGTGCCCGCACCCCAGAATCCCTCACTGGGGAGCAGCGCAGATGGGAAAGAATGAAGGAAGCAGCTGCAAACCATTTTTTATCTCCTGTCCCCTTCCTGGGTCCCAGAAGCTAGGTTTGTGCCAACCCTGTACAACCGAATTAGCTGCTTATAGCCTCTCAACCTAAAACTCTGTGTGGCTCCTCAATCAGAGTAGATTGGCTGACACGTTGTCTGCCCTTCACTGATCTCACCCCTTGTGGAACTGTTCTTTCTTTGAAAAAAATCTGACCCTTCTCTGTGTTTTTTAAGACTTGAGGCTCAGGGAAGAATATTCCCCTCCTCAGACACCCAGGCAGATTCCTCATACCATGGTATCCTTCGTGAGGAAGCCGTGACTGTCACCATCTGAGGGTTATCAAATGCTCATGGTGAGGGCAGAGAGGAGGATTTGGCCTTTTCTCTTTTTACTTCCACCAGAAGACAGTAAACTGCAGTAGACAGCTTTTGAAATCAGAGATATTTTTGCGCTCCTCAAATCTTTGTTCAAATTATGGCTTTACCAACTCACCACTGTTGGTCTCGGTCTCTCCACCTGCAGATTGAAAAATGATGATACCAGTGTTTTGGGGATGCTCTGAAGATAAACATATGATGCTTGTTAAGTATCTAGTATGCTCCAGCTCTGTTTTAAGTGGCATTACCCTGTGTTGGGTGTGTGTATACACATCCACAAATGCATAGATACTTTGTGTGAATATATATATATCTGTGCCTCTGAGAATAGCAGTTTAGGTGTTGCTAGGTTTCAGCAAATATGACTTGAAAAGGTTTTCCTGACAACTCTAAAAATATACGTGCATTAAGTGAAATTTTGGAAATAAGGAAACGCACAAAAAAATAATACAAAACACATGAGATGTTCATTGCCTTTTTTTCATGTAATGGACATGTGTCTATGTAAAAATTTTTATTTCACCTAAGATTAGGCTCTATAGTCTGTTTTTTAGGTAATATATTATGAATAGTTTACTTCTATAAAACCAGTTGTTTTTCTATAATATAATTTTTAATAATGTAGGGAAATCTGTTTTCTGGATATACTATAATTTACATATCAAATCCTGTGTTGTAGAAAATTCGGATTGTTTCGTCTACAGCCATACCACCCTGAATGTGCCCAGTCTCGTCTAAAAGTGTGGGTGGTTTCAAGCTTTTCACTATGATGTACTGTGGTTGAGCTTTGTGTGGTATAATCTTTACACACATTTATAACTTTAAAAAACACACACACACACAAAACTGAGTTCCTAAAAGCTAGCTTTGTCAAAAACAGGAGCTTTTTAAGAGTTTGGATAGATATTGGCACATTTTCTCCCATGAAGGCTTTGCTATCTTAAGCTTTCATCAGTAGTGACCCCCTTCACGTCTTCCTCAAATACGAGTATTATTTTTAATTTTAAAAGAAACACCTCAGCTATTTTAAGTGAAAACTTATGTCCTCATTTAGGTATTTTAACATTTTCTGTTCATGCTTTTCAGCAGTTATTTTGTTGATTTATGAATGCATCACATAGACAGTGTATGAAGTCTGTTACCATTACATTCATTGCAAATGTTTATTTCTCAGTCTTTTTCATTTTTTATGAGGTTTCTTTATCTTTTGTTCCCCTCCCCTGATCTGTCAAAAGTATATATATATTTTGAGTTAAGCCTAGTAATCGTTTTCTTTATGGCTTCTTATGTTGTTGTTTTTCCTAGGAAGTCATTTTTCATCCCAAGGATCACAAAAATACCCACTTGGATGTTCTTCCTAAATTATTAATCTATCTTGAATTTATTTTGGTATGAGTGTGAGCTAGGGGTCCATTATTTTAATAGACATTACTGTATCTTAAAACATTATTAAAACTAATCATAAAATAAATTTCAAGAATCAGTAGATATACAAAATACCAAAACAAAGAATCCAAAGGGAAATACATTTTAGAGATTTAAAAAAAGGATAGGCGGCTGTGTCTCGTTATAATGAGAAAATTCTGCTTTGGCAGAGTTTTAATTTGAAATATTAGATTAACTCTCTTGTTACTCACTGAGTTGGCCACTGGGAGTGATAGTACCTGGAATTCACCTTTGCTTCTTTTTCTCTGGATGTCTTTTCAGTTCTATCCTGTCTTTCTGACATAGTCTGTTTTTGGAGCAAGCTGCCCTCCTGAACAGGAGCATGCTTTTCTGGATTTTTCCAGACTTTCATGTCTTTGTTTGAGTTCCCATGCCTTTAGTTTAATGAGTTTTTCACCTAGCCTCAAAACCTTGGTTTTCCTATAGCCCTGCCTGTTTTGAAACACAGTGTATACAGGTGAAACATTGAAAAAATCACTGATTCCTTGGCAAAGTCAGTTGTATTCAGAAGAACAGCACTGACTCTTGGTATCTCCTGTTTCAGGAAAAGATGAAAGGCAAGAACAAGCTGGTGCCTCGCCTGCTGGGGATCACCAAAGACTCGGTGATGCGTGTGGATGAGAAGACCAAGGAGGTGCTACAGGAGTGGCCCCTTACCACGGTCAAGCGCTGGGCAGCCTCACCCAAGAGCTTCACACTGGTAGGGACTGGCGGAGGGCAGGGAGAGGGCTAGCATGGCCTTGGTGATACTGTGGGGACAGGAGAAAGACCAGATCCTTGCTCATTGGGTTTCTCTGGCCTTAGAGAGCCAGGTGGAGGGGGAAGATAGTACAAGTCCACGGGCAGGAAAGGGGATGAATGTAGAAGTAAGAGCGAGGTCAGCAAGATTGGGTTTCTTCAGGTACTGCTGCTTCTCTGCACTCTGTGTAAGTTAGCCACTAGTTCAATATCTAGAAAGAGCCACTCACCCAGATGATTCTCCGTTCTGTGTTCCTGATGACATATCCTCAAAGGAAAGTTTCTAGTGCTCTGAGGCCCACAGAAAGGCCCCCTCTCTTTGTTTTAGATGTTCCTAAGAATTGTGATTATCTTGCTGAGGAGTGTTTTCCTAGCCTGCCTAGAAAGAGTATGGTATACAGTGGAAATAACATGGACTTTAGTGTGGTATTATTATAGAAATCCACTTGGTCATTTCCCAGCTCTGTGACCTTGTTCAACTTACATCTCCTCTCTGAGCCTTAATTTCTTCAGCAATAAAATGGTGATAGTCATATCCATTTCACAGAGTTGCTATGATTAAGATGAAGATGATAAAATACTTAGTATAAAATTTATGGAAAGTAGTGAAAATATGTTATTTCAGTAATTGTTGTTAGCATAGTATAACTGTATGCCTTAACTATAGCTACATTTACTTGTGAAACGCAATAGGGCAGGTAGTTGTGAGAGGAAGTTGTGCATTAAGAAAAAAAGTGCTAGAATTTGTCAGTATCTTTCTTTCTTTCTCTCTTTCTTTTTGAAATAGAGCCTCACTCTGTTGCCCAGTGCAGCGGCACAAACTCGGCTCACTGTAACCTCTGTCTCCCAGGCTCAAGCGATTCTCCTGCTTCAGCCTCCTGAGTAGCTGGGATTACAGGCGTGTGCCACTATGCCAGCTAATTTTTGTATTTTCTTTTTTTTAATAGAGATGGGATTTCACCATGTTGGTCAGGCTCGTCTCGAACTCCTGACCTTGTGATCCGCCCTCCTCAGCCTCCTAAAATGCTCACAAGCGTGAGCCACCGTGCCTGGCCTGAATTTGTCAGTTTCTTAAGACTCCTGAAGTCTCTACGGAATGCTTGAACTATATCACCTCTTATCTATGCAAAATATCATAATAGGACCAAAAAAAAAAAAAAAAACTGTGTAAAGAAGGGGCCATGGAAGGAGTCATTAGTTATCTAATTTGACTATAGAGTGATAAGTTCCTGCCAATTAGAAGGAATCTTCAGAAAACAACATACCTTCTTTCCTCCTTTAGCTGTAACAGCTGTTCCTGTGTAGCCCTCAAAAGATGAACGTTCATACTTAGCCATGACCTCATCTTCCATTGCAGGAAGTCATGGATAATTTCTAAATTAGAAAAATCAATAAATCAGTATAAACATACTATTTAGAAATACTAGAAGAACTGCTAAAAGAGTTGAAAGTGGTTACCTTTGGAGGGGCGTGTGGTAGAAAATGAAGACGGGAATAGATAGGACAGGAAGAACTGTGTTTTGTTTTACATCTCTCTTTTTTTTTTTTACCCCTGAGACGGAGTTTCTCTCTTGTTACCCAGGCTGGAGTGCAATGGCGCAATCTCGGCTCACTGCAACCTCCACCTCCTGGGTTCAGGCAATTCTCCTGCCTCAGCCTCCTGAGTAGATGGGATTACAGGCACGCGCCACCATGCCCAGCTAATTTTTTGTATTTTTAGTAGAGATGGGGTTTCACCATGTTGACCAGGATGGTCTCGATCTATTGACCTCGTGATCCACCTGCCTCGGCCTCCCAAAGTGCTGGGATTACAGTCGTGAGCCACCGCGCCCGGCTGTTTTATGTCTTTTAATGCTGTTGGTCTGTTTAAACTAGGTTCAAGTATTTATTAAAAACAAAAATTTGTTTTAAAAAATAGTTATGATTACCTCATTAACTATCTCAGGCAAATGAAAGAATATCAGTATTTTGATTAAAGCCTAATGTTGCATTAAAGCTCATAATATGTAGTGATTTTTTCCTTCCTACTCCTGGCTTTTATTTAATTTCCAAGTGTTTGGAGGCTTTGCTGCTGTCTCTCTACTACTGATTTTTAGTTTGATTCCACTATGGTCAAAGAACATACTCTGTATAATTTCAGTTCTTTTGTAATTTTAAGGTTTTTCTATCCCAGTATATCATTTTTGGTGAGTGTTCTATGAGTACTCAAAAAGAAATTATTTTCTACTGTTACCATGTAAATTGGGCTCTGTGAATACCAGTTACATCCCTGTTAGTTGATGGTAGTGTTCCAGTCTTTTGTATGAATATGTTTGTTAATTTTCTGCCTGGCAGTTTCCTCAACTGCTGAGAGTGAAGTTCTTAACAGTAATTGTGGATTTTTCTACTTTTTCTTTCAGCTCTCAGTTTTTGTTTCATGTAATTTGAAGCTTTGTTGTTTGATGCTCGTGTATTTAAGATTCCTATATCTTAATGCAGAAGTTGTTTAATCATTATGTAATGTTCTTTTCTATTAGTAATTTTTGTTTTGCTCTGAAGTCTGCTGTATCTAATGTTAACATAGCCACCAAGGCTTTTTATAAAATTAATGTGGACATGATATGTCTTTTTCCATCCTTTTATTTTCAACCTGCATACACTATTATATTTGAAATGAATTTCTTGTACAGAGCATAATTAGTTGGATTATTTTTTAATCCATTTTATCTCTGTCTTTTAATTGGTATATTTACACTATTTATATTTAAGCTAATTATTGATATGTTAGGGCCCAAGTCTATCATTTTGTAGTTTTTCTGTTTTTTTTTTTTGTTGTTGTTGTTGTTTGTTTTTGCCTTTTCTGTGGGTTGCTTCAACAATTTTTAGAGTTCCATTTTGCTTTGTGTGTTACATTTTGAGCATATCACTTTGTGTAGTGTTCTTAATAGTTATTCTAGATATTACCGTGTACATATGAAATTAATTACAGCCTATTGGTACTGGCTTTACCCCTTTAAGTGAAGTATAGAAATCTTACTTCCATTTAGGTCTTTTTACCTACCCATTCCCCACACTTTTTGAATATAATGTTTAAATATTTTACTCATATACTCATAAGATAGTTATCTTAAGATATTTTGTCTATAACTACATAAGATAGTGTTACAGCTTCTGCTTTGAACAGAAAATGTGTTGAAAGAAACTCATGAGTTGATGAACAGCCTATTACATTTCCTTCATTTTTAACTACCCCATTGTTCTTCTTGCCTTTCTAAAATTCCCAGCCTTCTTTTATCATTTTGTGTTTGGAGAGCTTCCTTTAGCTGTTGGTTAAGGGTACATCTGCTAGCAACAAATTCTCTTAGTGTTTTCTTCCTCTGAGAATGTTATTATTTCCCCTTCATTCATGAAGGATAATTTTGCCAGGTACAGCATTTGGGATTGACAGTTCCTTTCTTTTAGCATCTGAAAACTGTCATGCCACTTCTTTCTTACCTCCATGGTTTCAAATGAGAAATTTGCTGTCATTCAAGTTGGTGTCAATTTGTAGGCAATATGTCATTTTTCTGTGGCTGTTTTTAAGATACTTTTATCTCTAATTTTCAAAATTCTTGGTATGGGTTTCTTAGGATTCATTTGTTTGGAGTTCACTCAGTTTCTTGAATTTGCGGGTTTAAGTCTTCACTAATTTGGGGAAGTTTTCAGTCATTATTTCTTCAGATACTTTATTTTTGTCCAACACTGTTCTCTCCTGTTACTCTGATGATATTTATGTGAGATCTTTTGTTACTGTCCTGTAGATTCCTGAAGCTCTGTTTTTTAGTTTCTTTTCTCCATATTGTTCAGATTGACTAAATTCTATTGATCTGTTTTCACGTTTGCTGATTTTATTTTTTATTATCTCCACACTTGTTTATCCTGTGAATTTTAAAATTTTGGTTATTGCCTTTTTCAGTTCTATAATTTCCATTTGATTCTTTATTATGACTTCTGTTTCTTTGTGAAACTTTTTATTCTGTAAAATTTGCTTCAAGAGAATTTGCAATTTATTGGGGAAGCGTTTTTATGATGGTTGCTTTAAAGTCCTTATCAGATAATTCCACTATCTGATTAATTTCAGTATTGGGATGAGTTGATCATCTTTATCATTCGTATTGTGTTTGTCCTGGCTCTTGATGTCAATATATATATTTTTAAAACATCCTAGACATCTTGTTTATTATAGTAGGAGACTTTTTATTATTATTATTATTATTTTTTTGAGATAGTCTCTCACTCTGTTGTCCAAGCTGGAGTATACTGGTATGATCATAGCTTACCTCCTAGACTCAGGCAATCCTCCCACCTCAGCCTCTTGAGGAGCTGGAACTGCAGGCTTATGCCACCATGCCTGGCTAATTAAAAAAAATTTTTTTATATAGGCAGAGTCTCACCATGTTGCCCAGGCTGATCTTGAACTCCTGGGCTCAAGTGATCCTCTTGCCTCAACTTCACAAAGTGCCAGGATCACAGGCATGAGCCACTGTGCCTGGCCTATTAGGAGACTTTTGATGTTACTGAAATATTCCATTTTAGCAGGCAGACACTTTGTTCAAGTTTAGTGTGTAGTGTTCTGGCCTACTTTTTTTTTTTCCCACTTTTTTTTTTGCATTTTAGGTTTTGGGGTACATGTGAAGAACATGCAAGATTGTTGCTCTGGCCTACTTTTGTGGGCTTTACTTGCAATGACAGTTTCATTCTCTGAGACTTTTCATTGCTTTTCTAGACTGATTTTTTATTTTGACACTGATGTTCCTGCTCAAACCCTGTTGGTTCTGTCAATGAGGACAGAAGGCACTAACCTGGGCTACCTGCTATTGCTGGATGACCTTCATTGCAGGAAGTGGAAGGCACTGGGCCTGCGTCTCTTTAAGCCACTGGCTGGAGGGCAGGGAGACACAGGGCTTTGCTATGTGTGACTGCTGCAGCAAACGAATCAGACCATCCAACTGCCTGGGTTGTGGAATAGGGCCTGAAAGGGTCCGAGGTTTCACTGCTCTGCAGCTTCCATTGAATGTCAGCCCAGGTTGTTGAGCTGGAGTTGGATCTCCTGACTGGTTCCCCACATTAGTCTCTCTTGGGCTCCTCTTCTCCTGATTCTTTGACCAAAAGCATGCTTTTAAGAAACTGCCTATTGGAGGTTCCAATGTTCAGGCCTCTATAGCTCTTAGTCTTGGGGGTTATATGGGATAGCAAAGAAAACCCAATAACTCAATCATATGGTGGTTTTGCAAGCTCTGAGGGCCAGCTGGCCCATCTTTTCAGTTTTCAGAGCTCTTTTACCATTGTTGAATATTGTTGAATAAATTTTAGGGTATTCATTTGTATTTAGAGAGGAGGAGCAGGGAAAATTAAGTCTATGTTTTACTGTTCTAGAGCTGGACTTCCTAGCCTTTAAAATGTTGATATATCTGATTTAGCTATATTTCCTCCAATGCTGTCTTTTCAGGATTTTGGGGAGTATCAGGAAAGCTACTATTCTGTACAAACCACTGAGGGAGAGCAGATATCCCAGCTGATTGCAGGCTACATTGACATCATCCTGAAAAAGGTATTTTGTATTGATGCAAATCGGAAAAGCAAGACCGCTTTTTTAAAAGGCTCGGTTTGGGTGATGGGACTACCTTGAAAAAAAGCCCTTTTAAAAAATACTTGAGGCCAGGCGTGGTGGCTCATGCCTGTAATCCAAGTGCTTTGGGAGGCTGAGGCGGGCAGATCACCTGAGGTCAGAGTTCAAGACCAGCTTGGCCCACATGGCAAAGCCCAATCTCTACTAAAAATACAAAAAAATTAGTTGGGTATGGTGGTGCACACCTATAGTCCCAGTTAGTCAGAAGGCTGAGGCAGGAGAATTGCTTGAAACCAGGAGGTGGAGGTTGCAGTGAGCTGAGATCTTGTCACTGCACTGCAACCTGAGTGACAGAGGGAGACTCTGTCTCAAAACAGAAAAAAACACTTGATTCACTAATTTAATCTTTAATCACTAATTAAGTATGAGATATTTGACCTCAAGATCCTATGAGAATTCCTGCTTTTTCTCCAGCACATATTTGTATCATTTACTACCAGGCAATGAACAATAGCCTGTCACTTAGCTGATGAATGAGCCTAGCACGCCTCAGCGTCTTCGTCTTCACATAGCTATACTGTGCTTTTCAGCCTTTGTGGAAACGTGGATTGAGGGGCTAAAAATGATCTTTGTAATTTTTTTTTTAAACAAATATAATGGGGTTATGTGCCATATTGTTATACAGAAAAACAGATTTCTTCAGACTCCAAGATACAGCCCATTCAAAAAAACCAAGTTTTAATAGAATGTTAATATGTGCATCTTGATTTTTTCCTGTGTAAAATTAAAGTCAGTGCAATAAATACATGACATCTAACTTTACATTAAATATTTCTTTATTATTATGCTTCTGTTCATCCATCACTTACTAAATATCCAGCATAAGGAATTTTGAGTAAACTTCATCACTTTCCCTGTGTCCCATTAAAATGTTTTATTCAAAGGTCCTTGTATGAAGACCTGCTGATTTTCCTTTTTTTTTTTTTTTTTTGGAGACAGAGTCTTGCTCTCGCCCAGGCTGGAGTGCAGAGGCACTATCCTCACTACAACCTCTGCCTCCCAGGTTCAAGCAGTTCTCCTGCATCAGCCTCCAGTGTAGCTGGGATGACAGGCTGCTGCCACCATCCCAGGCTGATTTTTGTATTTTTTTTTTTTTTTAATTACAGACAGGGTTTCACCATGTTGACCAGGCTGGTCTCGAACTCCTGACCTCAAGTGATCCGCTCATCTCAGCCTCCCAGGGTGCTGGGATTACAGGCATGAGCCACTACACCAGGCCTGATTTTCATTTTTGCATCATGTTTTTCTTTTTTTTTCTTTTTTTCTTTTTTTTTTTTGCATTTCCAGAAACAAAGTAAAGATCGATTTGGACTAGAAGGTGATGAGGAGTCAACTATGTTAGAAGAGTCTGTTTCTCCAAAAAAGTAAGTATTAAGAAGAGCACTGGAGAACCACCTTCTCCCTAGATAGGTGGGTTTCCTCTTGCCAGCTCGGAGCCTGCTCCTCCAAAGCCTGTCACCTGGAGAAGATGATGGCAGATGATACAGTTGAGTCTTTTTCAAGCATGGTCCCAAGACCAGCAGCATTAATGTGGCACATGTCTCATGAGGGAGGCTGAGGATTTCAGGGAGACATTGACCATGGTGTGGCTAAACAGCGGGTGGAGGGGTTGTTACTGTGAAGCACTGCTTCGTGCCACGCTTGTCTCGAGTCTCGTGAGGCAGCATTATCCACATGAGTGGTTAAGAACATGGACTCTTGTTAGGTGCAAATCTAGGGTCTGTGTTTCTCTGTGTGGCTCTAGGAAGTTACTGAATTCTCTTCTGGCATGAGCTCATCCATGAAGTGGACATATTGATATTACCTCCTAAGTAGGTTTAATTTCTATGGTGGTTGATAATAAAGCACGTAAAACAATGCCTGGCACATAGAGCTTGCAATTGTAACTATTATCCTCACCATCATTATTTTAAATTCACAGTATCCTCAATTTAGCTCCATTTATAGATGAGGAGATAGATTTATTAAAATTAAGTAACATCTAATAAATGGTTCTTTTTGGGAAACCTATACAGACATCCCTTTTATATTAATAGAGCAATGTAATGACTGTTCTTGTATGCTTCAGTATGTGTGTGTCTAACATTCTTTCTCATCTGGAATTCCAATAACAACTCCCTATGCAAGAGGGAGGCCAAGTGCTGTCATCCCCATTCCAGATAAGGAAACTGAAGCCCATGAAAATTAGTTGAGATCCACATATGTGGTAGAGCCAGGACTCAGATTCAGATCTTGTGATGTTTCCCTTAGTACAACGCTAGAAAGCTCTAGCATCTTCCGGTGCATTAAACTTGCTTAACTATAGTAGTTTCTCTAACATTTCTACCCTTGCTGCCAGTTTCTCACAGTTTGCTTCCTCATCACCCAAAAGGTGTTTTTCCATTTGTCCCCACTAGTGTGCAAGTTGGAACCAAACTTGATATGATACGTTTCTGGTACTTGGCCACCCTCGGGCAGAGCACCTTAAGTCCTTGGAATTATTTATGACCATTAGATGTAAGTTAGTGAGCTAGTGCTCCCTGATAGGGTGAGTGCTTCACTTCAGAGGACCTTGCTGTGCTTTGCCTCCCATCCATAGGAGCAGCCCAGTAAGTGTCTGAGCCCAGAGGTCTGGGACCTTCACCTGCCTGGGACCACTGTAGCCATCTCTACTGCACATGGCATCAACTGTGGGGTTTGATCAAGGCAAGCAGGAAGAATGGTCAGGATGGTCCCCATTGCTAGACCTTCCACTTCTTCCTGCGTTGATCTTTGGCTGAGCTCTCAGAATGCAACTGACTTCTTACTGAAATCTCCAGACCCACCTTCCCAGTCTCTTACCACCCTACTCCTAGACTGCAGTGTTTCTCCCTGGATGCCTATTGCTTGGGATCCCAGCATGGCTGTCGAATCTTGCCCTGGGCAACAGAGAACGATCTGTGATAGTGTGAGAGCTCCAGGACAGAGGCCTTGTCTCTTCATCCAGCTGTACCTCCACCTTCCTTCCACCTCACAACACACAGATGCCCCAGACTCTGTCTATGGGTTTGTCCACCAGCCTTCTGAGGAAGATACACCACCCTCAGACTTCTTACCTTCAGATGATCAGCATTTTTTGTACTTACTATTCATTCTAAGAAAATACCACGTAAAAAATTCAGTTTTTTGGCCAGGTGTTGTGGCTCTCGCATGTAATCCCAGCACTCTGGGAGGCCTAGGCAGGTGGTTCACCTGAGGTCAGGTGTTCAAGACCAGCCTGGATAACATGGTGAAACCCCATCTCTACTGAAAATACAAATAAATAGCCAGGTGTGGTGGTGGGCACCTGTAATCCCAGCTACTTGGGAGGCTGAGCCAGGAGAATCGCTTGAACCTGGGAGGCAGAGGTTACAGTGAGCTGAGATCGTGTAGTTGCACTTTAGCCTGGATGACAAGAGTGAAACTGCTGCAAAAAAATAAAAATGCATTTTTTTTCCTTAACCCTAAGAGTCTTCCCGGTCTTTAGTTGAAAGCATTTTGAAAGCTGTCAAAGCCTCATATGGTCGAGGCTCCAGAGGCTATGAAACACCCTGTGTGGTCAATGGTGGTAGGCCTGAGGGAGGGGAGCTAAGCTGGAGGAGATTTTCCCCTACCTTCATTTCCACATTTCCCCTTTCAAGCTGAAGATAAATGATCTGTATCTCTGATGCCTAGAATGGAACCTGCCACAGGGTAGATACTTGTTTAATGAATGTTCTTTCAGGTGTGATTTACCAAAAATAATATATCAACATATCAAAACATTCACTTAAAACCTGGAACTTCACTATTATCATTATAGGAATACTTGTGTTGTTGTTGTCATTTTTGTTTTTCTTGAGACAGAGTCTTACTGTGTTGGCCAGGCTGGAGCACAGTGGTGTGATTATAGGTCACTACAACCTCGGGCTCCCAGGTTCAAGCGATTCTCCTGCCTCATCCTCTTGAGTAGCTAGGACTATAAGCACACACCACCACTCCAGGCTAATTTGTGAATTTTTTCATGAGATCTGTAGAGATGAGATCTCATTATGTTGCCCAGGCTGGTCTTGAACTCCTGACCTCAAGGAATCTTCCCACCTTGGCCTCCCAAAGGGCTGGGATCACCAGGGTGAGATACTGCATCAGGCCTTGTTTTCTTTTCTTTTCTTTCTTTTTTTTTTTTTTTTTTTTCCAGTAAGAGCAACTAATTGCATAATAACATAAATCTATTAAGTGGATAAATTGGGAGTAATTATTTACATTACATGTCATGAAAGGATTCACCTCAGAGCTCTGCTAAGTGTTGTAGTGCTGCTTCTCTGTCTGTACGTGCCTCTTTACATTGGCCTTCACAGCATAAAGCAGGGAACATATGTGACATCTGGGGCGGCTCCTCATTGCACTCCACATGGGTGGCTTCCTCGCAGTGACCAAACCACTTTTCCCGGCAGGTCCACCATCTTGCAGCAGCAGTTCAACCGGACCGGGAAGGCAGAGCACGGCTCAGTGGCACTGCCGGCCGTGATGCGCTCAGGCTCCAGCGGGCCTGAGACCTTCAACGTTGGCAGCATGCCCTCTCCACAGCAGCAGGTCATGGTTGGGCAGATGCACCGAGGCCACATGCCGCCACTGGTGAGGCTTCCTGTCGTCCCCTGCTCGTTAGTCCACTGCCTCCGGTGTGCAGGGTGGACACCAGCAGCGGTGATGGGCTGGGTGTTGGAACTCTAACCATGCTGCGTTCAGCTGTGTATTTTTTAATTGGATGACTCAGATCACTGCCTGTTTAGTATCAGAGGTGTCCTCTGTGACTGGAAGATTAGGGACCTCTCAACATGATTTGTGATACAGGCGTAGAACTCTGCTCCCCTGTCCTGGCAGCATCAAGCTGATAGGAAAGTCTGAGAAGTAGACCAGGTTTCCAGAGATCTTGAGGTTTCGCCCTGGCAGTCATTGATTCCTTTCCACTGTGCTGGTCTGTCTGACTCAGTGCCTTTCAGGCTGGCCTTGGGAATCCCTTGCTATTGGACGAGAACTTTTTGAAAGCTCAGGATTAACCCTTGTCTCTGAAAAAGTATGTTGTCTGTAGATTTAGTTGGAGTCCTTGTCTATCAGGAAGCATTCTTATTTAACACCCACGTGTTTCCTGTGCATGAGGAGCTCCTTAGTACTCAAAGATTGCATCACCTTAGTTCCCCTGGAAGGACTCTTCTGAGCCTCCTAGTCAGCTAATTAAACTCTTCACACGCTTCTGATTATTATCCGTCCATGGCAGTCACCTTCATTTTGTGTTGTGTTAATATAATGCAGTATCTATTTCTGGCTTCCAGGTTAAAATGGGAGATGGTTCAGCCGGTTGTTGAGATGTAGCCTGGGCTGCTTTGTCTTGAGCGCAGAGTTCTCTTTTGCTTTGTTTTGCATAAAGGGCCATGTCCGGAGTGTGGAATGACTGCTTTGTTTCATCTGCCTTTGCAGACCTCAGCCCAGCAGGCCCTGATGGGGACCATCAACACAAGCATGCACGCCGTCCAGCAGGCCCAGGATGATCTTAGTGAGCTCGACTCGCTGCCACCTCTTGGCCAGGATATGGTAAATACTGTTCGGTTGTTTTCATGCCAAGTCTCTGCCCTGGCAAAAAGCAGGGTTATGCACTAGATTCAGCTAGGTAAATCTCTATCTCTAGGTGAAGAGGAAACCCGTGATTTTTCAAGATACTGAGTCCTTGTCTCTCAGTTGCACCCACAGAAGAAGAGAATCATAGGGTACTGCTGCCTGTTGGCAGTACCACAGGAAGGCCGAGAACTTGGACCCTAGGGTCCTGTGATCTGAGTTCAAATCCCAGCTCCATCACTGGCTGTGTGACTCTGGGCTACTTCCCTTCTGTAATCCACTTTGTCATCTGTAAATAGAGTTGTTGTGAAGAAGTGATGATCTAATCACCTGTGGAGTTCTTAGCACAGTCCCTCGCATATATGTAGAAAGAGCTCAGTAAGCATTAGCTGTTTGTTATTTTTGTTTCTACCAGGGGTTCTCAAACTCTAGCGTACGTTGGCATTAACTGAAGGGCCTGTCAAAACGCACGTTGCTGGAATTCTCTCCCCATTTTTTTTTTTTTTTTTTTTTGACTCAGTGGAATCTTGGGTAGGGCCTGACATTTTGCATTTCCAACAAGATCTTAGGCGATTTTAATGCTGCATGCCTGGGAGCTGTCCTTTGAGAACCCCTGGCTTACTACCATTGAGTTTTTCAGCAGGGTAGGGTGATTCACCCAGATATTTTCCTGTCGCTGCTGCTGCATGAAATCCCATGATTTTTTTTTTTTTTTGAAAGCTCAGGAATAACACTTGCCTCTGAAAAAGTTAAATTGGATGACTCAGATCATTGCCTGTTTAGTATCAGAGGTGTCCTCTGTGACTGGAAAATTAGGGATCTCTCAACATGACTCCTCACTGCTCAAATCGTGCTCCCAGGACCAGCAGCATTGGCAATTCTGTGTGAGATGTGCAGAATTGGGGGCCTTCCCCAACCTACTCAAACAGAATCTGCATTTTAGCCAAGCTTCCAGCTTCTTTGTGTGACCGTTAATGTTCGAGAAGCACCAGCCAGTACTGTTATTCTCAGTGCTGCTTTGTACGTTAGAATCATCCGAGAAACTTTAAAAACAAAGCCAAAAGCACCGGCTGGGACCAAAGAAATCGATGTTGCTGTGGGTGGAACCTGAGAATCAGTGGTTTTTATTCTCCCCAGGTGATTCTAATGGCCAGTCAGGGTTGACAACCACTGTGGCAGGACTGACTGGTACCATCACAGGGGCCAGAACCAAGATACAGTCTGTAGCTTTATCTTGTCCTGCCAGGATAACTGCCCTCCAAGTTCTCCTATAATGCTGAGTTTTTCATTTGCACACTTGTGTGCATGGAGGTTGCTGGTATCCTCAGCGCCATTTCTCCCAGGTATTTGAAAACCATAAACATTTTGCTTTGAGGAACTCCAGAGTAAAAACATGGCAGACACCTATATCCATTATAATTGTGAGGTAGAGTTTTAAAATATTTAAGATTTTACATTCCTGCTTCACCAATTTTCAAAGAATTAGAATGCAGTAAATTACTTTTAGTGTTCACATCCTGAACATAGATAAATATTTTGGGGATGTTTTAGGAAGCAGATGAGCACCATACTGCAGGGTCATCATTATCAAGATAAGTGATCATTTATTAGGTAAGTTCTGAAATGCCAGAAAATAGAGACCTTGCTACTTATAGGTTCAAATCAACATAAAATATAAGAGCTGGAAAGGTTTTTATAAACCATTGAATTCCTACAGTAGAAGAAATCTAAGGCACAGGACCTGAATATGATTTGCCCGAGGTCCTATCACCTGCTAGTGGTAGATCTGGACCCAGAACAGGGTCTCAGCCCATCCCCTCATCTTACCAGGAAAGGTTTTACCATCTACATGAACATGACCCTTGGTCGTCTTCAAGGTAATGCACGTTATAAGCAAGAGACATTTCTTGCATTGACAGAGAACACATGTGAGCTGAAACACCCTCCTTCTCACCCTGCTCCCTGCAAAGCAAGGTGAAAATTAGCAACAACTATTAATGCTAATGTGCGGTATTATTATGAAACATTGATTTTTTTTCTCCCCATTCTTTTTCAGTTGAATTTTTCTAAATAAAGCCACGTGGAATTTTTCTCCCTAAGATCTTAAAAGTTAAAAACACAAACAACATAATTAATGTAAGACACGGGGAGAATTTGCACACCATTGTGCATCTCCGAAGGAGCAAGGGGCCTGTTAAGGTTCCTGTTTAGGATAACTTAAGGGCCCCGTCAGTGCTCATAAGAAGAGCGTAGCCAAAAAACTGGTCTGATTTTATGGCAGAGCCTCTCTGGTCTCCTGGGTAATTCTGTGCTGTGATTGTGTCGTGCTGTTGTCTGGCCTTGCAGGCATCTAGGGTATGGGTTCAGAACAAAGTCGACGAATCCAAACACGAAATTCATTCTCAAGTTGATGCTATCACGGCCGGAACAGCTTCTGTTGTTAACCTCACAGCTGGTAAGTCCCTGAGAGATTTGTGCTATATTGGGGTTTTGCTTAAAAGCTGTTTTTCTAATTTAAAAAAAATAAGTTATCTGTTAATTGAAAGAATAGACTTCATATTACGAGAGGATAGTCTTTTCTTAGGCACTTGGAGTGCTTCTGACATTTTTTCCCAGTGACCCAGGAGAGCGGTAAGGAACATGTCATTGCTTTTTGCCTGTATCATGTATCCTCATTAAAAAGCTCCTATTCAGATCTTCTCATGGTTTGTCAGTGTGCTGGACTTACTGCAAAGTCTGTTGAGGCTGCTTTCTCCCTTCTTGGCACCTACAGTTTGAAAATAGTTTTGAATGAACAGACCCATCGTAGGTGCCTTGGCCCATCTTGTCCAGCAGCGGTCTCTTCTGGCACAGCGTGGCTCCCAGCCTTGTGTTGTCAGAGGAGAGCTAGGAACTTGCTTGGCTTCACCCTGCAGTGTATCAGCCTTTTAGGAGCAGAGTTGACCCCCTTAGCTGCTGACAGGGGCCTAAAGAAAAGGGCCATGAGATGCCGAGACTTCCTTTGGATTTTTAAAGGTGGTTGTACTCAGAATTTCAATGCACGAAGCCTCCAGGTGAGAGGACCTTCTTGAAGTCACCTTGGGGAAAGGGAGCAAGCCATCTCACTGTGCTCATGGGAAGCTTGGTGTTTGACTCCTGCAGGATGGCGGGTGAGGAACTCCTGCCACTGTGGGGTTTTGAAAATTCTTACCATTACCACGTGCCCTCCTTCGGTGGGGATGGTTCTTTTTGTCCCAGGTGACCCTGCAGACACTGACTACACGGCTGTGGGATGCGCGATCACCACTATTTCTTCCAACCTGACTGAGATGTCCAAGGGTGTGAAGCTGTTGGCCGCCCTCATGGATGATGAGGTCGGCAGCGGGGAGGACTTGCTCAGAGCTGCCAGGACCCTCGCTGGGGCAGTGTCAGACTTGCTGAAAGCTGTGCAGCCTACTTCAGGAGAGGTAAGCTCTAGAGGCAAGCAGTCACTCCGGTTCTAAAGAGACAGCTGCATCCGCTGGGGGGACCATGGTGCTCTTGCTTCTCAAGCTGTTCCTTTCATCCTGCTGGGGTATGTTTCCCTGCAGGAGTAATTGGAGTTGTGGAATTGGGTGCAGAAGCTCAGCCGCATTCAGGAGTAGTTGAGCTCTTGGTGTGAAGGCCTCCCCCTCATAGGTATTTGAGTAGATGCAACCCCAGGAATGTAACACACATGACTAATACACATTTAAAGGGAATATAAGTTTGTGCCCTAATTTCCACAGAATGTGTATCACCTTCCTACCAATGGAACAAGGCTCACTAATTGGCCATTTCAAATCCATATACCCATTTCTGGTTTGTGAGACACTGGCTGTTTGCCTGCACAGATTTCAACAGGATGTCTTCTATCTGGCAGACCACCTGAGATTCTCATTGATAGAGGGAACAAATTCTGTGAGATTCTGCTTTCTGCAGTTCCATGTATGACTGCACTGGAGGAAATGCATTTTTTTTCTAATTAAGGTGTGTTCTTTGTTCACAGCCTCGACAGACAGTTTTGACTGCTGCTGGCAGCATTGGACAGGCCAGTGGGGATCTTCTGAGACAGATTGGAGAGAATGAGACTGATGAGCGATTCCAGGTAAGAAATTCCTTTGTACTCAGAGGTGGTTTATTTTTTATGTCTTATCCCAAACCACAAGCATGGCAGAGAAGTCTTTTTTGTGACCCTTCTTTTTCAATACCAGGGACATGTGCTGCTTGCCCTCTGGGGAGCTGCTGTCACCACTGTGTAGTATCATCTCACTGCAGTTCAGAGGGCGTCAGGCATCTCTGCTTGTCTGCCTCCATCCCTGTCCCTCAAAAGGTACAGAGCAGAGGCCACTGCTAGGGTGGTTCAGGCCAGGATGCTCTGCCTGTGTGGTTCAGGCCAGGATGATCTGCCTATGTGCTGATGAGCCAGTCCTCTTTACTCCTCCTCCTAAGTCTCTCATTTTGCAAGTAATATATAAATACATCCTAATTAAATTGTTACAGTTCTAGCCCAGGTTCCCTGAAAGATGCCCTTTTCCAAATCCTATGTCAAGTTCACTGTTAGGAATTCTACAGAATTTCATTGGCCTTCAATTATTAAAACTTTTTTTCAAATTATTCATTTATATGTATATATATATATTGAAATATTTACTTAGAATAAATTACAACAAGTTACAAACTTATATGAACTAATATTACAGATATCAGCAAGTTCAGAAATATAGTGTAATGTTTTTATTAACTACCTGATACCTCTAAATACCTTTTTTCCTGTATTTTTGGCTTCATCTGTTTTGACCACCTCTTCATTTGGCAGTGATTTTATAATATTTAGTAGACAGAACAAAAAGATCATTAGCTTTTCTCCGGTGTTCAGGTTTCTTGCTTCATGGGTGGCCATTTTATCTAGAACTTCCAAATTTTATCAGCAAAAGATGTGTCAGATACGCTAAGATGTGACCATGTTTGTTGTGAGACATGAAACTTCAACCTTCATCCACTGCGGGCTGTGAACGAGTCCCATAGCCTAGTGCCACAGGCATGTGGAGAGTGAAGGAGGGCAATAAGACATTCAGTACACAAGCGTTCATGTCATGATAGAGGTTTTGATGGCATCATTCTTCAGTCCTCATAAGCGTGAACTTGTATGATGAGTGGTAGGAATATTCCTGGAAGCCATTTCTACACTGGGATGGCCAGTAATAAATTCCCTAGAATCAGAGTGAAATGTAGACCACATCAATATATTCTGCTAAACCCAAGTTAATTGTATCCCCCTCCTGACTTCCCTTTCCAGACCCCCAAACTGGCCTTGCATTGGCCTTTACTTTTAGTATTAGCGCAGGTTATTATTTGCAGGCAGGTACCTACTTAGGAACTTAGTAAATCTGAGATTCAGCTGCTATTTTACTAGACTTAACTATCTTGACGTCGTCATTTACTTTCCCCAGAAGTATTAATATTACTGTTTTCCGGCAATGTGTTAAGGAAGATGAAGGAGAAAGTCACGATTCTTCCTTAAAACATCACACACAACCTTGTGTTTTTTAAAAGCTTTACCTGCCTCTCCCTGCTGTAGTATACTGATTGTTTTCATTGTGTATGAATGTAAACCCTGCCTCCTAATGTTTGTTTCTATTCTGATGTGCAGAGGAAGCAGGTTCAGGTTCAGGATGATAGTCCTGCAGAGCCTTTGTTAGCAGGGACAGGCCTCACTTGAATGTTTCCAATTGTGTCAGGTCTCTAGGTAAAGACCAGTGCAGTAAGGTGATCCTGTAACCTCCTTCAGTTATGGGTAACTGACATTGGATTTCTTACTCTATTTTTCTGATTCTTGAGATCATATCTCAGAGCTTTTCTTGAGTTCTTAATGTACCGCATGTTCCCAGAGTTAACAAAGATTTATTTTACACAGGCTACATAATAGTGGTCTTGTTGAAACTTTTGACAAAGGCCTTGTCAGCAGCTATAGCTGTAGTATCACATTCTTTTTCTAACTGTATTTTTTTTTTTGAACAAAATTAATGAGAGGAACAGGATTTCTTTAAACAGTTCTAACAAAGCCCTTTAGAACAATCATGATTCTATTTGACCAAATCCTGGCCCCCATCTGAAAAGATGAATTCATATCAAGTGAAGGAATACTGTGACCTACTTTGGAAAGTTATTTTAAAAAATCTTTTAAATAATTTATGACATTCAAGCTGTGTTTTCACTGAGCATTGAGATAGATGTCCAGGAACTGTAACCATAGTGGGAGCAATTCCTGAAAGTTGTGTGGTAGACAAGTGCCAGTCAGATCCCAAAGGGATCTTCAGCTTTCAGCACCATGGGCTTTAGTTTTACCTTGGATGTCCCGGAAACATCACAGACCTAAGAAAGACTGAAATAACCTGCTCATTTAAGACCACTTAGTTTTTGCCCAATTTAAAATCAGCTTACTTGATATATTCATGGGTTTCTGATTTAGCTGGATTATATGTAGTCTTTGTTCTGTGTAAAATTGTGCAGGCTGAATATTATTTCCAATATATCTTCTCATAAAATATCTCACTGTAAAGACGCTGTGGGTGCCCTTTACATTTAGAATCAAAAGTGCTCTTTATCATCTGATGAATTAATAAAGACTTCTGACCGTATTTCCTTGAGGGGAAAAGCCTTGACATGTTTATTCAAAATCAGAATGGCTCCTATGTTTGGGAAGGCATTTCCAAGTCAAATAAACTACTTTCAGTATTAAAAACAAAGAAATAAATTAATTGTAATAGTGGTTATTCTTTAGGTCAAACAGATGGGTGATAAATCTGGTAGGCTCAATCAAAGTATTCTAAATTCTATAGGCAGAATGCTTAGTCATTGAGTTGAAGCATAAACTGATCTTTTAAGGCTCAGAGCTCCTTGCATCTTCACTTAAACCATCTTATAGCTAGTATATTTATATAGGTTCCATTTCCACTTTCTGTAATAATTTAATTCCTATCTAGAAGGCTGCAGAACACTGAGAATAACTCATTTTCAGGGCATTTATTGGCTCTTGAGCTGTAGGTGTTGGTGCCAGCTATGTGTCTTTGCACATCAAATGTTGCCCTCTGGAGGTAGAGATCTGGCTAAATTTCTGATGACGACTTGGATCTTTGTGCAAAGTAGAAATCCAGAGTATAAATTTTCAAGTTACAGTGGGGCATGTTGACTTGGAGGCCATGAGTTATAACCTTCCTGCGGCACACGATGTTGTGGCATCTGGATATGTTTTCAGCTTCTCCTGATCCACCACATCGACCACGCATCCAAGAGACATGGTCAAGACTTCGTGTTAGATAAGTGCACGAATGTGATTCAGTGGTTAAAATAATAACCCTTCCCTCAAATTAACTATTTTAGATTTAAACCTATTCTGTTTAATGGATATAAGAGACTGAGTTATTAGGATACAAGACTCCTTTTTTAATTACCTCTAAAGATAAGTTGACATTTTAGAAAAAACTTCTGAAGTGCTGAAGGAAAAAGATCAAATGGAATTTTAATAACATGTTTATTTTCAGGCTGTGAAAGGTGATTAGATAAAAATAAATGAATAGTCTTTGATTCCCTTTTCTTAGGATGTTTTAATGAGTTTGGCCAAAGCTGTTGCCAATGCAGCTGCCATGTTGGTACTAAAGGCAAAGAATGTTGCCCAAGTGGCAGAAGACACTGTCCTACAGAACAGGGTGATTGCTGCTGCCACCCAATGTGCCCTCTCCACCTCCCAGCTTGTGGCATGTGCCAAGGTAAGCCAGCTGGTACCCTAGCCCTTTCTACCTAGTATCGTGTATTCTTATGTGCCTCCAGGCATCTGGGGAGTATCAGGGGCAGAATTTGTTCAAATAGTATTGAGATTTAGAGCTTGCTTCAGTGATGATAGGTCGTACATGATGATAGGATTTTATCGTAAGCCGTCTATTCTTTTATCATTTGTTCTTTGCCCAAGTCCTCAGGCCGTTGGTACTTTTCACTAGTTCATTTCTGTTTGCAAATTGCTATGTCTCCCCTTTGGACTTCTCAGTGTGTCTTTACACCTACATAAAAATAGTTCTTGCCTTATGTGATACTGCATTATAAATGGATTCAGAAATAATCCACAGAGTTTATGGGAACCCTTTCTAGGCTGTGAGCGAGTGGGGATGTGAATTGTTGTGAGGGTGTACACACTGTGTGTCATACATCACCTCATTACATCTCCCTGGCAGTCCTGCAAATTAAGCACTATTATCTCTAGTTTACTGATAGGAACCTGAGGCCCTCTAATGTTAGTACGTTAAGGCCACAGAAGTAGTAAGTGGCAGAACTAGGGTTATAACTCAGGTCCATCTGCCTCCAAATACCCTTTCCCCTCCACTTCATGTGTCCTCGCGGTGATGATGCGTCAGAAGATGGAACTGTCTGTTTCTGGACTTGAGGGCCTGTCATGTTGTATAGATCTGTGATCGGGCTCAGCGTGGCATCCATAGCCTGTGGGAGGATTTGCAGCATCTCTTGGAAGTGTCCTCAATCGTCTCCCTCAAGCTTTCCTTGCACACACTGCTAGAATTTGCAGGGAACTGACAGAACCCCCCTATGATGCAGAGTTTCAGGTGTTTTGGGAATAAAAATAAAATTCCTTCAGGTAGTCTTTGTATCCCAACTCAGAAGACTCAATCCAAGGGATCCGAAAAGGGAGGAGGTATAATCGGGAAGCTCAGAAATTTCTCCCTGTGTAAGTAGGGCAGTAGCGTGGACTATCACGTGTGACTAATGAAGATATAAATTAGCGGATATGTAAAATCACAAGGATGAAGCAGAACAGCGGAGTGTGTGCGACCATAGCAATGGTTTAGGTGAATCCCTGGTCCTGTAAGTAAGAAACCGAGGCCCAGAGCAGGAAGGGATTTGATGGGACTGTGAGAGGACATGGGAAATAAGGATTGAACCATGGTGTCCAAAACCTGTTCCTGTCTCGCTTCAGGTTGTGAGCCCCACTATCAGCTCCCCTGTGTGCCAGGAGCAGCTGATTGAAGCAGGGAAGCTGGTGGACCGCTCAGTGGAGAACTGCGTACGCGCCTGCCAGGCAGCCACTACCGATAGTGAGCTCCTGAAGCAGGTCAGTGCCGCGGCCAGCGTGGTCAGCCAGGCCCTGCATGATCTCCTGCAGCATGTGCGGCAGTTTGCCAGCCGAGGCGAGCCCATCGGCCGCTATGACCAGGCCACCGACACCATCATGTGTGTCACCGAGAGCATCTTCAGCTCCATGGGTGATGCTGGTAAGGCACTGTGCTGTGGGTGGGTGGGTGTGTGGGTGGATTTTGGGGTGCTGCTTGCCCACAGGGAAGTTGAAGGCTGCCTGGATGACTGGCCAGGGCAAGTTCTCATCAAAGACTGCCCCACTGAAGCTTGGAAAAAGATAAAAGATGCTCCCATACCCATGCTTACAGACTTTAATAAAGTTCACCACGTTTTGTTATAATGGCTAGATTTTGTTATTTTGTTAGATTCGCAGTGAATTCCTTTGTTCTGCAAATGCACATGTTAGGTATGATATGGCAAAGTTGGAGCAGCCACAGAGGGAAACAAGATCAAGGCTTGGAATGAAGAAGTTTATTATACTTGCATGTCCCCTGGAGGGGGTCACCGCATGCCACACAGGGTCATGGGAGAGCACCGGGGTGGTCAGGAGGGAGAAGACAGGAGCAAGGGTTGGCCTAGACCATGGCCTTTTTTTTTTTTTTTTTTTAATAATTTTTTTTTTTTTTAGAGATGGGGTTTCTCCATGTTGGTCAGGCTGATCTCAAACTACCGACCTCAGGTGATCCACCCACCTCAGCCTCCCAAAGTGTTGGGATTACAGGCGTGAGCCACCACGCCCGGCCTGACCATGGCCTTTATTGAAGCTTCCTTGGGAAATTCAAGGCAGGGTAAACTATTTAGGACTGGCTAGTTTAAATAATTTTGGCAGGATCTAAATTATCGAGGTGGTAGCTAGTTACCTGGTATCTGGCCCCAGGATGATCCAGGCAGAGAAACAGTGTCTTCTGGGTGTCTGGGCCAGACAGAGGAGGAAAAGCTCTGGATTGGTTAGTTTGCATGTCAGACATGTTCCCTGCTGAGCCTGTGCAGTCTCTCAGTTGGCTAGCCCTAAGAGGACAGTTTGTCTCCGGCAGAAAGGTGTTTTCAGATCCCAAAGCATCGTACATAATACACGGTCAATTTAAAAGCATTTGCAGTACACCTTTTTATACTGTATTGAAAAGTAAGTCTCCCCAAACCCAGCTGCCCAGGCTGGAGTGCAGCGGTACAATCTTGGCTCACTTCATCCTCTACCTCCCGGGTTCAAGAGATTCTCCTTCCTCAGCCTCTGGAGTAGCTGGGACTACAGGTGTGCGCCACCATGCCTGGCTTATTTTTGTATTTTTAGTAGAGATGGGATTTTACCTTGTTGGCCAGGCTGGTCTCAAACTCCTGACCTCAGGTGATCTGCTCACCTCGGCCTCCCAAAGTGCTGGGATTACAGCAGTGTGCCACCGTGCCCAGCCTGGACTTTTTTCATTGCCACCTGTATGCTCATCTTTTTAGTGGCAGCAGAGTATTCTATTTTGTGTAGGCATCATAATTTAACCAATAATCTTTTAGTGGACATTTAGGTCATTGCTAAGTTTTTTTAGTTTGTTTTGCTTTTACAAAAATACTACAGTGAACATTCTTGTAAAAATAGTTTACTTTTGTAGGTTCATATGTAGGGTAAATTCCTATTAATAGAGATGCTGGGCCAGTAGGTAGATTTTTTTCTTTAAATGTGTCTAAGAAATTTTTCTCCAGAAAGGACCCACAGTTTGCATCCCTACTAGTAATTTGTAAGCGATCTATTTTTGTGCTTCCTTGCCAGCCTAGAACAATACCTTATAACGAGTTTATATATATATTTTTTAAGAAAGTTGTCTTGTGTTCTTCTGTAATCTTAAATGCTTTAACAAGATAGGAATGCTCCACACATTTGAATTTGTTGTTGTTTTTGATAATCCTTTTATTTTGAAATATTTTTAAATTTGCAAAAGAAGTTGCAGAGGTAATATGGAGCATTCCCATGACCTTTCCCAGTTTCTCCATTTTTGACTTCTTTCCTATAGGATAGCACATTTGTCAAAACCAGGAAATGAGCATTGGTACATTACTAACTAAACTGCAGGCATTATTCAGATTTCATCAGTTTTTCTGCTGATGTCCTTTTTCCATCTCGGGATCCAGTCCGGGACACCACACTGACTTTGGCACATTTTTATTTCAGTAAAAGCTTTTTCTTCCCCCTTTTTGTTGTAGTGCTTCAGCATTCTTCTCAGATGACCTTTGCTAGAGGAAGAAGTCCCTTACATTTGAATCGTTCTATTTTTTAATGTTGATCATTATACTCCTCCCACTTG